>NW_015537969.1:2643379-2663899 GCF_001515605.1 Sinocyclocheilus anshuiensis
CTTCCGTTAAAATAAATTGAGAAATTTTGCCTTAGCAACTAGCTGAAATAAGTTTTTTATATTGTATTTTATTTTGGTTAATAATAACAATAATAATGTGTCTATATCTACATATTTTTATATATGTTTGGCAGGTTAGCATATATTCATTAGCGCCTCTGTTGGTAGATAACTACACGGTAACATTTTTGCAAGCAGTACTTAACTATTTCATTTTATTAGAATTTTTTACCAGTGATATCACAGTTATGTCTTGCACTCACCAAGCAACTGCCATTGAAATGATTGAAAATGTCTTGCTTCAGACTGTCATGACGACAACAGTTTCTTCAGCTGCCATTTATACTACTATCGCATAATCTAGCGAAGTCATCACGTACTCTTACTTATGGTAGTTTTTGAGTTCTCGTGGCTAAAACATATGCTTGCCGAGCAAACATGAAGTCACCATCACAGGCCTCTTTATTATGCAGAGGCTACAATCAGATTGTAGAAGGGGGCATGGGGTCTTGAATGGGAAGGCCACTCTGACATAAGCACACCCGCTGCCATTATTACAACCCTAATGACACACTCCGCACGCTGCATGCTGAGCGCTCAGCTTCAGGGGGTCCGTCGCGAACCGCTGCAGAAACCGGCGACATGTCATCAATGCGCATCAATCGAAATCCTTCGCCTTCAAAAAACAGAACGAAAGAAACAGAGCCCTTCAGATAGTCTTTCATGGTTCAGTGGCCTTACAGGGGTTCCTCCGGCACGGCCCTGAAATGGGCAAATTAATAGTTGCTTTGGAACAAATTGGAATTACATCCCTCGATGCATTAATGTCAGAATGCAAGCCAGATTCCCTGACAGGGTGAGGGGAGGAGAAGCTTCGCCAGGCAATGAGATACTAGGAGAAAACGCCATTTACGCTCTTCTCTCGCTCCTGTGGTTTGAGGGAACGCTTAAATGACGTGCACTGTGAGTAACAGACACGACAGAGCTGGATAAAGACCATTTTCTGTTGGTTTGCCCACTGGCAAGCGTCACTGAACCCTTGAGAAACAGCTTTGAACTCATCTGTCATAGGACTGATGAAAGTAATGCTTTCATTATCAAATCATTACGCTCAGTGATATTTTAGAAGATCTGAGAAACATCTTTAGCACTTTCTAAGAATGTGGTACACTTTGATGTCCCATTACCTATTTAAAGCTTTTTAGGCACCAATTCCATGTTTTTTGCTTTTTTTGAGCGAATCAATAGATAAAAAAATATGTGACAAAGTTAATTTTGCATTTAAAACAACCAGATTTAAACATCTGTATGCCCCTTAAAATTAAAATTTTAACCTGTCCAAAGGATTAAAATCATCATAATTCTGACGTAAGCTGTTAAATTTATATTCAGTTCATTGCAATGAATAATATTTAGCGATGTCCTCACAGCTTGTCCTCATCAATAATGTCCATTATAAAATTGTGACAAAAAAATAGTAATTTCATGGCAGATAGACAAATAATCTCACTGAATAATAACCTCTTTAAAAAATGTGAATAAAAAAAAAAAACACTTGTTTACTGATAATTGCTATTAAAATCCCAAATTAATGATTAAAACAGGAAAAAAGTAGAAATGTCACAACAAATTCTTAAAAAATCATTTAAAAAATACTGTTTAGTTTGATATCCTAAGGTTGATGATCAACATTTAATCGCCTTCTTTCACTGACCATTTGAAAAAAGAAAGTAAGTTGTGGAAAGTGCACTTTAGTCCCTGAGAATGGCTCTTTCTTGAGATCTTAAGTGCACTTTATCTTGATTGACATCTGAATAGCTACAGTACTGTTGTTTAGCATCAATAACAGAAATAATAATAATAAATTCACAAGTATTGTTTATTACCAAGGTCACATTTTTTTTGAAGTACCTAAATACAGACTCGTCTTGAACTCAAGCGTTGAGGCAGATGAATTGTCCCACTATTTTTTACACTGAAATAATGTTTAAAACTGAGAATAGCCCCAAACATGAGCGCAGACAACAACACTGTCAATGATAAAGGATGTTCTGGAATACACTGTAGTTATAAAATCAGATTTGTAAAAAATAATAAAATAGACTTTGCTCTTACATCAGGAAGTAATGAATTATTTATATATCACAAGCCACTGTCAGTTTTACTGTCAATGCAAGTTCATATGCGTATAATGCATTGGTGTTTAAAAATATGAAATAAAAACAAAAGCACGTATTATAAAACTGATAATTGAAGAGGGTGCTGGCGGAACAGGAACAAATAGTGTGCAGTCTCTGTATATAAAAAATACGCTCAGAAACACTGCTTGAGTAATCTCTGGATACCATGTTCTCATCCATGAGTCATGGGAAATGTCAGTTAGTGTATGAAAAATAACTTTGACTGGACATACAGTATATTTAAGGTAGAAACGAGCTCATATGCAGATCATGATCAGCTGCAGCATTCTTGACGGTGGACTTGAACATACATAGATTCTTTGAAAAAATATATAGAGATCACAGCATTGACATTTTCTTAAGCTAGCAATTGTGGTCATTTAATCATTTTTCTGGTTAACAAAGGAGGCAGTGGCAGTTCACGTCTGTTGATTTAATTTGTGAGTTATTTTGCATCCCGCTATTCAGCGGGAAATGAGGTGATGGCGCTGACTGTGTAGACAAGACGATTACTTCATGTGTGGTAATGTTGAGAGATTTTCAGTCTGGGATCTCCTGCTCAGTGCTTTCCTCTTTCACAGACTCATCCTCAACCTCTTGTGGATCTTCCTCCTGAAAAGCAAACAAAACAAAAAAAATAGCATATTCAGTGAATAAAAAAACTAAAAAACATTTTATGTTAAAAATAGCTTCTTAAGATGTTCATAAATGATTCATATTGAATAATCAGTTCAGTTCAGGGTCCATTACCAGACATACAACATTATAACACATAATAATCAGGGATGTACCGATCAATATCGGTATATGACCGATATGGACATTTATGTGGGATTGGGTGTGATATCCAAATCCGATACTGTGTATTATTGTTAATGTAAAGCTACTAAAAAAAAAAAAACAAGGTTGGTGTTGCGTACACAATATTAACCATATGTATGGTATTAACCATATTTAAGCAGTGTGCGGTTAAGTTAATGAGGTAGATATTCTAAACTGATCAAGATCAAATCTAGAAAAAAAAAAACTTATCTTATTGGCATTGAACATCCTATTGGTATTGAACATGAAAAAGTGTCATCCCTAATAATAATGTTCTTTTAGTTCGAACTGCACAAACAACTAAATGTCCAAATGGCTTGACACCTCAAAACACTGTATCCATTGTATTATTTTCATTGTTATTTGGATGTATGTTGCTAGAAAATCACTAAAAAAGTCCCATGAACCAAGGTTTTAAACTGTATTTTGACATGCTATGCTTAATTCTGAACAATGGTCATTTTAGTGCCTCTACGGCAAAGAACAAAGAGCAAACGTCATGCCAGAGTCACTTACACAACCTGCAAATTTAGGAGACGACAAACAGGAAATGACGGCCATCTCAGCTTTTAAGTGAGTCTGACAGATGCAATTATCTCCTCCTCCAAAGGTTAATAAACACATCTACACACAGCCATGTGTGATGGCAGAGCCCTGACCACACACTACACTCAAAGTAGCTGAGAAGCGCATGGTGATTCATGGCTTTACTTACAGAACGCATCAAGAGTACAAAACATCGACAACGACATCTCATTAAAAACACCTATCGTTCCTGGAAGCTCCTAATACATTTATAGAAACAAATCTGATTATAACAGTAATTACATAATAATGACCTCGTAATTACATAGTAATAACTTTGTAATGAACGTGTTCTCTCTCTCTCTCTCTCTCTCTCTCTATATATATATATATAAAAAAACAATGGTTCTACTTTATTTTAAGGTCTTCTTAATACAATCAGTATTTATACAGTATATTTAAGTACTGAGTAATATTAAATAACTACATTTAAGTACTATATGGTTAGGGTTAGGATTAGAGTTTGGCTTAGGGTTATTAAAATAGTCAGTACATGTAACATGCGTAACAAGTACACCTCAAAATAAAGTGTTACCAAAACTACTTTAGGCTGTTTCATTTTTCAGACAACTTCTTTAAAAGTATCCATTGCCCCCTAAAGCTCCTAATTCATTTACATTCAAGACATAGTAACAACATAGTAATTACACAGTAATAACCTAATCATTACATCGTAATAGCTTTGTAATGAAGTATGTCCACAATATAAGGAAACAACTTTAGGCCAGCTTATTTTCCAGACATACAATCATCAGAATTGTGATACACATCTAATATACGGCTTCAAGAGCCACCTCAGCAGTTAGTCTGGGCAGACAGCTTTGCTTTATTCAGTAATGTCGCTCCCATATGGGTCTTGTCTCTGTCTGTGGATAACTTTTGATATGCAGCCAGGCTTTTATGAAAAATGAGTTACTTTTTCCTGAACTCTGGGTACTTTGCCGTTGCCGGCCCGTGTGGCGATATAAATCTCGCGGTGGGACGACACCTCATGAACCTTGCTGCCGGATCAGCCGGTGCCATCCACCAAATCTCTCTGACAAGCCTGCCAATTTTCCAATTACTTCTGGTGCCATACATTATCATCAGGCCAGTCAGCACTTAAAAGGGATACAAGAGGGGAGGGTGGTCCGGTGCATGCTAACAATCTCATGGAGTGCCTCGATTGAGCTTTTTCACACTCCCATGGACACACATGGACACAAACGCTTACTCGTTGACCCACACGTCATGGCCCGTTTGTGATTTAGTGTTTATCCTGGGGCGGGGTGAAATCAGGGCTCTTGGATACTTCTTGGTTCTTGGTTGGCTAGACATGGGACACCAGCTACACAGGGCGCTCACCAGTAAACAAAAACAAAACAAACTGTTTTGAATATGTTTTAAAATGTAATTTATTCCTGTGATGGCAAAGCTGAATTTTCAGCATCATTACTCTCCAGTCTTCAGTGTCACATGATCCTTCAGAAATCATTCTAATATGCTGATTTGCATCCTTGCTGAATGAACGTGTTAATTTCTTTTAAAAATAACAAATTACTTTACCCTAAACTTTGAAATACTACAGTACATATAACATTCATGTATATAATATACATTATTACTACTGCAATGACAATAGGGCAAGAGGTGAGACCTTGAGCAATGTTTTCCAGTTGCACTTACTGATTTCAGTGCTGTATGGTTATTGTGACCATACAGCACATTTAACTTGAGAACATTTACATTGTATTAAGCACTAAAATTTGAGTAGATTTTATGTCAATGTAGCCAAGTCTGTAAGAATTTTAGGTAACACTTTATTTACAAGGTTGTCCTTGTTACACATTACATGTACTTACTATTATAATAACAATAAATCATGCATAATTACATGCAAGTAACCCTAAACAAAACCCTAATCCTAACCCTGACCATATAGTAAGTATATGTGGCTAATTAATATTACTCAGTATTTAAATGTATAATTACACTGTAACAAGGACACCTTAAAATAAAGTGTAACCACATTTTAAGATCAAATGCAAAAACGTATTTAGTATCAATGCGTTTGAACAGAACTGCAAAATTTGCATAATGACAACTCCATTAAAATTATTTCTAAATATTTTTATTTTTTATTATTATTTTTATTTTTGTGGTTTTAGATGCTGGTCTGAATCCTACAGGTCTGCAAAAGGGGCTGACGAGGGGTCTCACAGCACCATGGTTTTGCACAACTGCTAAAAAATAAAAAAAATAATTCATAAATGTATTGTTCACAATTTACAGGGACAATTTACTTTCAATTTTACTCTACAATTACAATTTACTCTATGACTGACTTTCTTCTGTGGAAGATGTTTTGAAGAATGTTGATAACAGTTTTGTTCCCATTTTTTGTCCATACAAAGGAAGTCAAAAGACAACTGAAACCATCTGGTTAAAAACACTCATTAAATATCTACTTTTGTGGTCCACAGAAGAAAGTCAGGCATAAAGGTTTGGAACAACATGAGGCTGAGTAAATGATGACAGTTTCCATGTTTGGGTGGACTAGCTCCTTCGGCTTAAAGAGACAGTATGCTTAATACTGAAAAAAAGGAGGGAACATTGTCAGTACTAGGTGGTACTTCCTGTTCTGCTTTAATCAAAGTTTGAGAAGCACAGCTATAGGGTATAAAAAACAGGACTCACACCCATCGTCCATCCCCAACCAGATGAAATGCTTTAGATATATATGTCAAAATCAAAATAATTCCAAAATGTGAAGTTATTCTTCGCTCTATAAAGCTTCAATTTCAAATCCTCTTTTTTTTTTTAAACAGGGTGCTCATTTTGCTGACAGTGTGACATTTGCTTTGTGAGGCAGAGACATGGTGGAGATGCTAGCCCACTGCGGGCCCGATCACGCTGACAGGCAGCGGCTTTGTGGGATATCTCCATCACTCTCCTCCAGGGAAAGCTGGAGCCTTCATTCTGCCATTCACTCTCCATGCAGCAGCCAGCCCTCTGGCTACTGCTTATACATGTATGATAATGAAATGCCACATTCTTCATTCTAATTGCATTTTAGATTTTAAAAGGGCAAAAAAAAAAACCTTAGCTCATCTAAAAGAGCGAGAGAAATGTGCGGGAGAGTTTAAGCGAGTAAAGACGGAAGAAAAGCGAGAGCGTGGTCTGGACCCTAGGTGGCAACAAAGGCCTGTGGCGTGTTAATGCATCTGAGTCAGAGATCCCTGCTGCCTTACAGCGACACAATCAAACCCCCTTCCTTTTTTTCTTCCCACCCACACTACACGCAGCAAACTTCATAAAGTGGGATTAAAATAAAGCTGTGCTGAAAATAAAATTACATAAAAAAGAATTAAAAATGTATAACACTGCTTTTACTTTAATAAGCTTTAGCATCCTTTATCAAGCTGGCACAGTCCTCAAAGAATTAGCGGGCTAATTAGTAGGACTTATTTCTTTATCGTGTTTTCTGCTTTCTTTGTATTTATTTGTGCATGTGTGTTATATATGGCTTTTATGTGGTGTAAAGGAAAGAAGCGGCTTTCCGGCCACCCCCCGTTTAATCGGTGTCGGCGTGCGTCTGCAATCCCGTACGCTCCACGGAAGACAGATTGATGTCCCACAACGATGATGAAAACACGCAGCATGTAAGGAAGCAGGAGAGACATCTAGAGAAAATGAAGCGCTGTGGCTCAAACCAATGGGTGTCTTCAGGCAGACGTGAGAGAGAGAGAGCACTATCAGGATTATTCATGACCCCTCCTAACCATCTCTCTTCATGGTGGAAAAATATTTATCAGTCAGTGTAATTTGATAAAGCTATACTCACTCAGAGAAGGCTAGTCTTGCGTAACCAGAACTTTAACTGAACAGCAGAAGTTTTGATCCACACCGCAGCTGCTTCTAACCAAGGACCGCCTACTTAAACAAGGAGAGACCATCTGACTGGCATTTCAAGTGACCAACCGCATTTTTTTTCTGAGCTATTTATTGGCATGTTTATCTGGAATATATTTTACCACAACAATAGTCTGACATGACACACACAAAATGAAGAAAAAGAGTATAGACTGTCCAGAAATAATAAAGACAGACTATTTCACCTGTAAGACATACCAAATAAAGTGGTTTATACAGATGAGCTAATGAGTATCTTATTAAACTGTTAATAAGTGTTAAGTGCCTGAAATAAAACAACTGAATATTTTTAAAGGTTTAATGGCACGAGCCTGGCAAACTCCAAAAAAATGTAATGATTATTTCATTCTCAAAAGCTGATGTATTCACCAGGTACCATATAAACACGACTTTGTTTCTAAGCAAACAGCCAATCAGATTACAGCTTTCCAGTCTTATGGCCAATATGGATGCTAGTTTTGCTAGTTTTACTTGATCTTAGTGCTGCGTTCGACACAATAGGTCATGACATACTCATAGATCGACTACAAAACTATACGGGTACTCAAGGGCAGGCTTTAAGATGGTTTAGATCCTACATGTCCGATCGCTACCACTTTGTTAATTTAAACGGGGAGTCATCTGAATTAGAGGGCTGCATTGGGTTTGGGCTCCCGCGGGACCAGCGGGACCCAACGCAAATCTCGCGGGAGCGGGCGGTTTTACCTTTGCTGTGGGCGGGAGTGGGCGGTCAGAAAATTTTGCGGGAGACCCGCGGGGAATGGTGGGATTTGGTTTGTAGTAGAAATGGAGTCAACACAAGAAGTTGAGAAGAAAATTAAAGCGGCTGTTTACTTGACAAAAGCAAAGCAAGGCAAGGCAAGTCAGTGGAAACAATTCTCAATTGTCACTGAAAAAAATGGGAAATAGTTAAACTTCGTAAGTTGCGATAAATGTGCAAAAGTGTTCATTTACAACGGACATAAATCTGGCACCTCTGCCCTGAGGCGACATACCTGCACAGTTCTCTGTGGTCAAAGCAAGCTCTCGTTCCCCCATAAAGCACTTCCTGCTCCCGTTAAACAAGAGACTACAGAAAAATAGTTCTTAACAGAAAAAAAAGAAAGATGCACAAGTCTGGGACCGCAGTCAGTCAGCAATATACTTTTCCTTCATAGTAATATGGAGTAAGCAAAGCAAGGCCCAGTGATCAAATTAATTTGTTTAGTAGTCTACGTTATTTAAAAAACATTTTTTTTAGTATTATTTATTTTCTTTTTTGCAATAGCCTGTTAAGCAAGCTATTGTGAATGTGAAATCTGTGAGAGATTTTTTTAAGCATTCTATTTATTTTATTTATTTCGTTTTGTATTTAATTTGTTAAAATTATATCTATCCTATTTTCAAAGTTCTCTGTGTTTATTTATTTAATGTTAAAGTTATTTCCTAGTTAATTGTTTGGTGCGTGTGTATGCAGTAGGCCTAGCCTGCATTTAAAAACGGAGGTGCCTCTAGTTGCTGTTTTGTTTGAACGGTTAATGTTTTATAAGCTAATAAAAAAATACCCAATGTTTTTGTCATGTGTGGTGCTTTGGTTTAGCATTGGTTACTTCATCTTATTTAAACGCAATCATGTTTAAAGTCTGTTATTCTGGATGTTAACTTGAACCAATATTTAGTTTGAGTATTTGTGTACATTTTTCACAAGCTCTGAGATAAAGTCCGCAGGAGCGGGCAGGAGTGGACACAAACATTTGCGGGCGCGGGCAGTAGTGGAGTGGACACAAACATTGCGGGCGCAGGCGGGAGTGGAACACATAGGTTGCGGGAGCGGGCGGTCCTGGTCATACATTCAGCGGGAGCAGGCGGGTGCGGGTTTAAGAAAACAGTCCCGCGCAGGGCTCTAATCTGAATTATCACCAGTAAAGTATGGAGTGCCACAAGGATCTGTCCTAGGTCCTCTGCTATTTTCAATACACATGTTACCCCTTGGTAATATTATTAGAAAATACGGAATTAGTTTCCATTGTTATGCTGATGATACTCAACTATATATCTCAACAAGACCAGTTGAAACTTCTAAATTATCTAAGCTAACAAGAGTGTATTAAAAATGTAAAAGATCGGATGACCAATAATTTTCTCCTATTGAATCCGGATAAGATTACTTATTGGACCAAAAATCAATACACAGAATCTCTTGGATTACAATCGGGGTGTTATATTAGACAGCAACTTGTCTTTTGAAAATCATATTCCCCATGTTCAAAAACAGCATTCTTCCATCTTAGAAACATTGCCAAGCTACGAAACATCCTACATTTACCCAGCCCTTGGGTTTAAAGTTTTGAACCCATATTTTTTTAGTGTATCCTTAAAAAAAATCACTGTTTCCACAAAGATTCAAGAGCAGTTCAACTGTTTTGAACATCGATAATAATAAAGAAGCACCAAACCAGGATATTACAATGATTTCTGAAGGATCATGTGACACTGAAGACTGAAGTAATGGCTGCAAAAAATTCAGGTTTACTTCATCTTATTTAAACGCAATCATGTTTAAAGTCTGTTATTCTGGATGTTAACTTGAACCAATATTTAGTTTGAGTATTTGTGTACATTTTTCACAAGCTCTGAGATACAGTCCGCAGGAGCGGGCGGGAGTGGACACAAACATTGCTGGCGCGGGCGGGAGTGGAACACATAGGTTGCGGGAGCGGGCGGTCCTGGTCATACAAAAAATTCAGGTTTACCTTTACAGGATTGAATAACTTTTTTTTTTTAATTTACAAATATATTTTGTTTAAAATTGTAATATTATTTTACAGTATTACGGTAGTTTGGATTAAATAAATGCAGCTTTGTTGAGCATAGGAGATGTTTTCTTTCGAAAACATTAAAACTAATCTTACCAAGCCAAGAGTTTTACCAAGAGTTTTGTAAGATTCAGTTTCTGTGTCTGTTTTCATAAAACTCAAACTTACATGTCTGGATTTGTACGAGCTGACAGCAATCTACATGAGCAAACAAATTCAGTGTGATGGTGGTCTGTAAGCACATACTCAAGGACGTGTGTGTTTCAGCATAGTGGATATGACACAATTGCATTCAGTCATAAACACTCGCTTCATTAGGCAGCTGAAGCTGTGCGTTATGCGCTACATTGAGCCACCTCTGGCCCTATCGCCTTTTTCTCTACACTCCCACTCCCAGCAAAACCCAATCACCAGAAAGCACAATTAAATTTCATGACTATGCATATTTGCGCTTCCCATTTTCATTTATTACAAAGGGCATTCATTAATCTACCTTTTTTCCTAGAGAATGGATTTTCATTTTAGTGAGGTGTGACAGATACTGAGGTGAACTTACCAAGAGATGGCTAATTAAATCAGCAGTAAAATGCACCTTTTTTTTTACTCGCATCTGATAAGAGCCAATGCTGCGGGGAGGAGGTGTGGTATACGGAAAAGAGGAGATACTTTCTCTCCATTTCCAATTTCAGGTGAAATATTACATCACAAATAAATGTAAGTGCTCAAACTCTGCGAGAAAATTGGTTACATGGCTACATGCATGGATGGAGGCTCTCAGCAAATGAATGGATAGCAAACTAAAAGCTAAACAACATCCACCATAAAAGCAGAAGCAACAAAGAGCACGCTAATAAAGTAGCAACTAAAACAAGCGTTTGCAGGTGAAAACAGATGAGCTGCATCTGCAGAGTAGCGAACACCTACACCAACTTGTGCCAAACGACTGCTGGTAAAAAGAAAGCCCTTCAAAAATGCAATCATTTACTTACAGCGTATAGAAAACAAAACAAAATTATAATATACATAGAATTGTATAATAAAGCATAAAAATGTATCAATTTGCTTTGCAGCGATTACAAAGGTTTGAAATAACATGTGAAAATGAAAGTGAGTAGTAAATGATAACAGATTTTTCATTTTTTAGGAACTATCCCTTTAAGAAAACAATGGAGACCTCAGGACTGACTATGTGTGTGTGGCCTTTCTGTTATGAACAGTATGCAGTCTGCTGATCCTCATTAATGTGATTTATAGCATCACACAGTAACACTCCTCTAAGGCTGCATTTGTTAAACAGTGTGCCGGTCGGTACGTGTACATATGGGCGGTGTGAGCGAATCAATTTTTGAACAGATCTGTTAGTGTGTGTGCAGGTGTGGAGACATCCCTACAGTTGTTATGAGTATTCCTGTGTCAGCAGATACTGGGGGGATGTCCCATCAGATACAGCCAAATTAAATAAGGCAGTGCATATGCACTCATGGTCCTGGACTCAATGCACTCGTCACAATTCTGAGAAGCCTAGAGGTCCGAGGGTTGTACGGTCTTGTCATGTTCAATGTCACCTTTAAGGAGTGTGATAAGGCAGTTCCTGGTCCTTTATTAATAATGCATGTAAAGGGCAGAGCCGGCTCCTCTACTACCCTCCTGTTGTTGTTTGGTGGGTTGAGAAGTGCTACTTCACGTATCACCTACTTATTTCAATGAACCAAGAAAGCAGTCACACCTTCTGGGGTTATTTTATGTCTTGTAGCTAATTATGATTAACTGAAATAAAGACAGGAAAGGCTCCACCTATGATAAATGATAAACTGGGAGTTTTGGATATTAAACCTGGTCTGAACTAATTAGTGGCACGAAACTGAATAGCAAAAATAATGACTGCTACCAAACAGGTTTGCTAAATACTCACCACCTTGCGATGTTTGAACAAACTAGTCAAAATGCAAAGTAGTGGTTTTCTGAATGAATCTGTGTTTTCAAACTAATTGACTGAATGATTTATTGACTTACTCATAAAGAATGAATTAATCTGTTTTAGAACAAATCAGTTGAGTGAATGATTCAGTGGTTCATTTGTAAAGAGAGCCACTTTTTTCATTTCTGATTGAACCAGTGTTTTTAAACAAATTAATTCAGTGAATGATTCAAGGACTCGCTCATAAAGACAAGAACTTGTTTTGTTCCTGAGCAACTCATATTGGCGTAAGTTCCCGCTTTTTGGCGTGTTCGCACTGCAGGAACTAGGAACGTATTTAGTTCTAGGAACTCCGTTTAGGGGAACTAAATAGCTTCTACTTCACAGTAGGGTCTTAAACAGTTCTATAGGAACTACCAGTGACGTAAGTGTATGCTGATTGGCCAACCGCATACGAAACACCGGCTACATTGTGCATTTCCATTCCATCTCCGTTATCACGAAACCCATGACACAAACAGTTACGATCATGGCGTCCTCCATTCACCGATTGTTGACGTTTGTAGATGCCACGAATAAAAACATCACTGTTGGCTGCTCCAGAGTTCCTGCTGCCGGGCGTGCGAATGCATACAGGAAAACGGTGTGAGGGGGAAATTGGATCTTAACGAACCACCCTGCTGGCTAGCTCCTAGAACTACATTTTATTTTTTTTTTTTTTAGAAACTGTTTGGTTACCCACATGCTTCAAAATATTTTCTTTTGTGTTTAACAGAAGAAAGAAACTCATATAGGTTTGGAACAACTTTAGGGTGAGTAAATGATGACAGAATATTAATTTTTTGGTGAACTATACCTTTAACCCCAATATACGTATCTGTAGTTATGTTGTGACACCCTTTCAAAATAATCAGTATACTGAGATCTCAGAGCATAAATGCAAGCAGTCTAAAGTTCAGCAGAAATGACCAATGAACTAGGCTGCAATCACTTCAAAAAATGAGCACTGGGACGGATTTGAAAGGTTCATGGTTTCGGTGGTAAATTGGGCCATTTTACCAAATCATAAAGCCTCTACATCACTGAAGGGTTTTACAGGTCCACCCTGGTTGTGTTGTAGAGACATTGTAAGTGCGTTAATAGAACCCACTAAGTGCTAAGAAAGTGACCAATGGGACAGCTGAAATTTGCCATGCCATCTCCAGGGTCCTGTTTACTCTGTAAATTGGCCCCTGAGAGGACATGAGGCATCCAGCTTGCCTTGTTAAGGTGATGGACGTGACTCCGGTGCATTGATTTTCCCTATGTCTTAACACTCTCCATCCAACTCACTGGCAAGCAGGGGCGCAAGGTAACCTCTCAGAATCACACTACCTTTTCTTGAAACGCTAACCTTTGGTCCAGACTGCACAGCTACAATAACTCACCCTATTTATGTCTGACCTCTCAGAGCCCCACTGAACACTTATTCAACTGGCCTTAAGAACAGTGTAAGAAGGTAAACTGAAGGAGACCTGCTACAAACTTTTTAACCAGTAGAAACGGAATTGCTTATATTAAGCTAGTGATTTTGCCCTTGATCTTTTTAGGTGGCAATCAAAAGTTTGATAAGTAATGATCTTCAATTTCCCTTACAAATGTCATTCCATGGTAAAGCTGGCTGAGTGAGGGAGTTAATTAAGTTAATTAGCCTAACTTAATTAGGCTGTTTAGCAGGTCAGTCTGTCAAGGCACTGACTGACAACTGCGCTTGGAAGATAATCATCCAACAACCTGAACATGACATCACATCAAATAATAATGATAATAATAATAATAATGCATTTTATTTTTAATGCGCTTTTCTTAAACCCAAAGCTCTACAATAAAACTACAACACAAAAAGAGCAATACAAAGATACAAGAATTAATTAAAAGCAAGCATTAAGTAAATGCGACTTAATCAACTTTTTAAAGTGATCCAGAGTTGGTGCATTTCTGATATTAAAAGGAAGAGCATTCCATAATTTGGGGGCTTTGAATGAGAAAGATATTTCCCCCATAGTCTTAAATATTAAAGCTTGTAATTTTTTTGCACTACTAGTGGTACTGAATGCAATTAAAGACGATAAATAATGACTGTTTTCAAACAGGTTTCTCAAATACTTCGCTTGTCATCCACTGGCCAGTAAACAGATAGTCCCGCCTCCTAACCCACACTATTGGCTGAGTCAGTGGTGTAGCATCAGGCTGGTCAAAATGCTCAAAACAAATGACAGGTTTTTCAAAAGGACTCAACCTATACACTGCAAGAAAAACATGCAAAAATTGTATGCGCATATTAGCACCTTAGAGTAGTAAATATGTACAAGGTACTACTATGAACCTTTTAGGGGTAAATAAGGTACAAGCGGATATAATCAGGTATCATTTTTGCAAATTTTTTCTAAAAAGGGCCACTAATGGTTTACTTTAAATTTTCTATGTAGTAAGCTGCAAAACAAAGTATTTTACAATACATAAATAAATAAATACAAACTAAAATAAAATACATGAATCAGTTAAGATATTTTCTTTCCTTTTGGTTAAATTCAATCATTCTTTGTGAGAAAACAATTTATTCATGTAAATTTAATGGAATAAAGCCATTTTAAGTGACTCAATTAAACAGCCATGATTTTACATGTGACAAGATTAGTTTCTTAATGATTTTTTTGTACTCACTAAGTAAAGCAAAATTCAACACTCTATTTATGTACCCATCCTCACAAGCAATCATGGAAATCAGAGCCATCAAGTCTCCCTGTTCTCATCTTGCACATAAAATACACTTAATTCCAACATTTACTTTCCTCATCAAGTTTCTTCAAAAAACCCAAACCAAAAATAAATGAAAGCAGCAAAAATGTTTGCATAAAATTGCTTAAAATTTCTCATAGATAAACAAGAGAATAGTTCAGTTTAAACCTCAGGGTCAAGAAGTAGCGTACTTCAAAAACAAACTCTACTTGTTGTCCAATCAGCCTGCTAGCCCACAAATGCATTTCCGTAAGTGTTGTAATTGCTGCAGTAACGAGGCTTTTGACCCCGAGTCTAGATAGCAACTAAATTAACAATCCACAAAAGCTGTCCTTTATGCATTTCCATTCCCGCCTGAGTCGGGTGCGCCTCGTGGCATTTCAAACACACCACAGATCTGTTGAAACGTTTTATCACGAGGGTGAGCCGTGGTGACACGCGGGTGTAAATAAAGCTCAAACAAGCCCCTCTCCACCACCTAACGGGCTCTCCAACTAAAGGCCATCCGTATATTGTGGCAGGACTGTCATTTTATTACCCGAATCAATTCGGCAGGGCTCCGAAGTGACAGCAGAGGGATGTGGCCTTCGTTGGCCGGGGGGTTATCTGACGTGCGCAGGCAGGGAAATACACAGCCTTCGTAATGAACTCAACTCTTACTAATAAAGCCTTTATTGCCAGGCCACGTATGAACTGATACCAGCGTCGGCCCTGTTCGCCTGCGTGCTCGTAAACTAATGAAAATTAGCTTTTTCTCACAATCGGTTTATGCGAGGGAGGAAAAGGCAAACGCAATTAAGTGATTTAATAACACAAACGTCTCGATGCGACAAATCATCCGCCGAGAAACAACTTAAACAACATTTTTTATTAATCAAGACCTTAGAGGCAAAAACCCATTTATGGTGACCTTTAAAAAGGCAATGAGTGAAATAAACGCACTGAGAGACAGATAACCACACAGTCTCGACACCCATGGATTGGGCCCTATGCATAAGGGTTTAGGGTCTACAGTGGGAGTGGGCCTGTCAACGGGCTCTGTTTTTTGATCGAGAGACTGAAAAAGATGATGGCTCCATGAGGTGCGCACCTCTCGACTCTCTCTCTCTCTCTCTCGCTAATGCTCCCCGCTCAAATCTAGAAGTCAAGGCTGGAAGGGATAACAAATCGCCTCTTCAGTTCTACACTTCTGAACCGCTACTTCTTCATTTCTCTGCGGCAAAGCCAAAGCACAGTTCCCCCTTTAATGTCGACCCCCACAATCTTGCCGAGGAGGAGAATTACAGATGAAGCTGGCTGCATTTTAAGCTGGCATTTTAAAAAACATTCGGACCAACCGCAGGTAAAGAGGTTCACAGCGTGGCAGATTACAGAACTTAAAGTACTTGAATGCAGTGCTCATCTCTGGAGTGCTCTTTGATTCTCATAATGGAATCAATTATGTTGTAAATGGCAGCCACAGCCAAAATACTTCTACCCTTTACCCTGACTTTCTGTTGCAAGGGTCTGATGTGTCTACATTTACAGTGCGATGATTGTTCTACCAAATACGTTAATGATTTTTAAATGTCTAGAGCTGAAAAACCTGAAGATCTTTATTTGAATGTCTACTTCAACTCTAACAATATTCACAATAAATTGATTCATAATAAAATATCACAAAAAAAGACAATTAGGCTACTGTACCTTCACACAACAGCTAAATATGGCACAAATCTAATACAAAACAGTTGTTTTCTCTCTAGCTCCGTCAGGCAGAGTATTGCACGAACAACGCCAAGATCATAGGTTATACTTGGGAACACACATACTGAAATATTAGAGATAAAAATGTGAATAAAAGCACCAGATGCTAAAACAAAAATCTTAAATGCAAAGTTTTGATTCAAATCAGAATTTGTGTTAACATTGGGCAAATTATCCAAGTCATAAATAACATTAAATGAAATTTTAAATAAACTAATATAATTAATAAAGTGTGTGTGTGTGTGTTAATTAAAAAAATCACTTTCGTTTAAGTTGAAGTACTACAATAATTAAAACTGTAACTAAATTAAAATTAATCAAATATAGATGTATTGCGAAACAAAAACTAATTAAAAACACACGATATTGCTAAAAAATGCATCACATTAAAATGAAAATTGAAAATCTAAATATTAATAAATAACACAGTAACACTTTAGTACAGGGACCAGTTCTCGCTATTAACTAGTAGTTTATTAGCATGCCTATTATTAACATATTGGCTGTTTATTAGTATTTATAAAGCACATATTCTGCATGACCATATTCTACATCCCTAATCATAAACTTAACAAATACCTTACTAACTATTAATAAGCAGCAAATTAGGAGTTTATTGAGGCAAAAGTCTTGGTTGATGGTTTGTTAATAGCAATAATTGGACCTTAAAATAAAGTGAGACCAATAACATTGATATACAATATATACGTATTAGTGCTGTCAAACGATTAATTGCGATTAATCTCATACAAAATAAAAGTTTTTGTTTGCATAATATATGTGTGTGTACTGTGTATATTTATTATGTATATATAAATACACACATACAGTATATATTTTGAAAATATTTACATGAATTTACTATATTTATATTCATATAATTTATATTATATATAAATATATTTAATATATACAAATTTTTGAAATATATACATGCATGTGTGTGTATTTATATATACATAATAAACACATTACACACACATATTATGTAAACAAAAACTTTTATTTTTTATGCGATTAATCGCGATTAATCGTTTGACAGCACTAATATGCATGTATCTGTATGTATCAGTAACATTGACAATAAAAATAGCAATGCATTCTAAATCATATCACATTATATAAAATATATGAATATACTTATATATCCTATTATAACAATATAATATATGAAAAGAGTGCCTGATCACATTTAAAAGATCTGAATTAGGTATTCTCAGTGTAAACGTTGCTTTGCAGCCAACTGCTGCTAGAGCTAAGAAAAAAGGATGGAGAGCTTTTCCTGTTTCTTGTTCTGTCATCGTTCCTTTACCATTTAGTTGAAGAAAGGATATAAAACGACGGCATTAGAAGGAGCAAGAAAAATCCAAAGAGGACAGCAGAAACCAGGTAGTGAGGGTGAGATAAGACAGCAGGTCCCACTAAAACCACGCACAGCATGTGTGTGTCAGAGAGAGAGAGAGAGAGAGAGGTGTGTGGCCTGGTGTTCCTGAGTGTGTGTGTGTGTGTGTCTGTGATTAAACAGGATTGTGTCTGGTCTCTGCGAGTCCCCGAGGAGCGGCTGGTCTCACGGCAGGCTGTCACTAAACACATTCTAAAGGCAAAGACTTGTTTAATCCCCGTGGCCCTGGTGCACCTCCCACTGTCTAAAGCTCTTTTCTCTGTCGCCACTCGCCTTCCTTCCATCTCTTTTGTTCTGAACTGCACAGCTCTTATTCTGTAGCAGCAGGTTACCAATCTGCAGCTTTTCCTCAACGCCTTAGACTTATAATAGGCCTATTTACAAGAGATACACAGCACACACAAAGGGGGTCGACTGCCAGAACATAATTCTTTATCAGTCGATTTTATGAGCGAGACATTAGGCACTTTTACATGTATTTGAAACAAAGGGCTCCTGTGAGCAGACTGGGAGCTCCTTTATCTCATTTTATCCTCAAATTTTGAACAGATGAAAGAAATATATGTGAACAAACTTTAACCAACTTTTAAAAAACACATACTGAAATGTCCAAGTACTATCATATTATCATGTTTTTTTGCACATTTACTATGGTAATACCATGTTTGTGCATGTTATCGTAGTACCACCATTCTTTTGTACATTTACCATATTGGTAATACAATTTTTTTGCACATGGTATCATATAATATAATAATTTTAACACCATGTCTTTGGTTATGATATCATAGTAATACCATATTTTTTGTACATTTACTAAGATACTATGTTTTGTATATTATCAGAGTAATAATATATGTTTGTACATTTATCTTGGTAATACCATGTTTTTTTTTTCACATGGTATCATAGTAACATCACATTTTTGCATATTCACCATAGTAATACTATGCATTTTTTACATTTATAATTGTAATGCTGTATGATAATTGTAATTGTAATGCTAATTGATATGGTATTATAGTAATATCATGTTTTTTTGTACATGTATGGTAATACCATGTTTTTGCACATGATTTCACAGTAATACCATGCTTTTGTACATTTACCATGGTAATACTGTATTTTTGTACATTTTCTATGGAAATACCATGTTTTTGGAAATGGTCTCATGGTAATACCATGTGCAGAGACAACACTAACACAGTGAACAATAATTTCTATAGATATTTTAGATAATATCTGAATAATAACAAAAACCTAGAGGAAAAAAAAAACTTTCAATAAGTAAAAATAGAGAAACAAATACGACAATTGTTTTCATATAGTATTCAACTGAACTATACAACTGATAGTGTTGGAAGAATTTGAGTATATATTAATATCTCTGAGGGGTTCAATCATTAAATCACAACTAAGTAGGTTAGAAGATGTACCATATTATTATCATAACCATTATTAGCATAGAACTACCATTCATCTTAGCATCTCCAGGCTAAGATACATGTACATATACAGGAGAGTATTTGGCAGTGTCTACGTTTCTCATTCTATCATCATGCTCTCTGCTTTAACCTTTTAATTTCAATCCTGAGCAATAATTTCATGTTACTCATTCCGCCATGCAGTCAGACCACCGTCATTTTTCATCTTTTACTTTCTCTTCTGCAAACATCAATTAACCCCCACTTTTCATGCCGTCTGGCTAGCAGGACTGTCCATTTAAAGATAAATTCAAAAGCAGATGCATTTATTAACTTAATTAGGTTTCCAAGAAGACACAAACTGCCTTTGATTGCACCGTAATTCAATGAGAAATAGAAATGAAATGTTTGGGGAAATGTGAATGCACTCGCCAATTTCCAAAAATAATATTAACAAATCAACGCCGGGTAAGGTCTAACTAAACAGCACGGCTAAACGTGGCTTTTAGGAAAGGAACGGGAGGAGCCTCTGACGTGTGTGCAAGGTTTTTAGGGCTTGAGGAGGAAGGTTTTAAGGATTTAAAACAGTAGCTGACTTTCACCACTGCTGCTATCACACTCTTTTGCATCTTCAAACAACATCCGCTTAGCTTTTATCAGTAATTAACAAAGCCAGGGAACAGATAAGCCTGGTTAGAGTATTTTTAGGATATGCAGTAAATATTTTTCTTTCTTTCTTTCTTTCTTTCTAACAGTAAAATATGCATAATTACAATAAAGTAACCCTAAAATAAGTACATATTGTTAATTAATATTTATTCAGTCAATTAATTATTTAATCAGTATTTATTTGTATAACTACACTGCATCAAGGACATCTTAAATTATAATTTATATCTCTCTCTCTCTCTCTCTCTCTCTCTCTCTCTCTCTCTCTATATATATATATATATATATG
>NW_015537969.1:2664172-2672903 GCF_001515605.1 Sinocyclocheilus anshuiensis
ATATATAATCGCGAATAATCGTTTGACAGCACTAATAATTATTTTATTAACAAACCATGGGCTGATTTAAGATGTTCTTTCCAGCAAGGAAAGAGTCCATTTTAATTAGAATAAAAATGTGTTGATACATTTTTAGCACCACCCATGTGCCATAATGCAGCTGGAATCCGGGAGAATGTAAGGATACGACTGAAGCGGGTAGAGGGGGATTCTTGTTGACTCTCACCTTTGATGAAGAGGTGTCACATTCCTGACAGATCCATCCATAGCCAGTTTGTTTGGGCGACTTCTTCAGGGGAGGGTCCAGACAGCCAAAGTGGTAACAGAACTGACACTCATCACACCTATGAGGAAAACAGGAAGCATTTTAGCAGCGATAATACATTAAAATGCAGCTGCGGTGCCGTCGTGCGCTCACACGCATGCAATCTGCTTATACCCTGCCAAGAGGCCAGTATGGCCCTAACCAGGCAGGTATGATAGATGAAGACAGAGCCATTTGCTGTCAGGTAACAGATGCTTAATAGATTCAAAACACATTGGCACACAACCTCTCACACGGCCTTGTACAGCCATCATAAAACACGCTGCTCGATTGGTCCTGCTGAAATGAGTTTCAGCTCATCCTGTCGATAAATCTCTATAGGATTTTTATTCCGGAGTCAAGGTGTCAAGAAAGACACTGAGATTCTGTCCTTAGTCAGGTCTGCTCAACCACCGTCTCCTGCTATCCGATTTTACATAAACTGTAAAAGACCTCCATCTTGCTTCGATTATTATGCTATTCTGCAGCCGTTCAGTGCTGTACTGAAGTGCTGTACTGAATATTGTAAGTCAAAACAAAATGCAACATCCTCAGAAGAATACAGGACCATTCCACATTAGTTTCAGAAAACATTTCATTACATGATACAGTGAATAATCAAATTATTGACAAATAATCACATATACATATCTGAGGATCAGTATCTTAAGAGGTTCAAATTGCTCCAGTGTTAGAAACATTTGGTAACAAAGTGATAAAAAAAAGTAATGTGTTTATTTATTTATCTATTATTTGCTGACTTTTGTAAGTTTCATGATAGGGATTTTTTGTAACATTTTAACATTAACATCAAGATTTTTTAAAAGAAATTAACACTTTTAGTCTGCAATAACAATTGATCAAACATGACAGTAAATATATAAATAACTTTTATAATGTTATAAAAGATTTCTATTTCAAATAAATGCTGTTCTTTTGAACTTTATATTCATCAAATAATCCAGAAAAAAATGCAAGAAAATATTAAGCAGCACAACTGTTTTCAGCAATGTTTCTTGAGCAGTAAATCAGCATATTCAAATGATTTCTGAAGGATCATGTGACACTGAAGACTGGAGTAATGATGCTGAAAATTCAGCTTTACAATTACAGGAATAAATTACATTTTAAAATATATTCGAATCAAATGAAAATAGTCATATTAAATTGTAATAATATTTCAAAATAATACTGTTTTTTTTACAATATTACTGTATTTTTGATTAAATAAAAGCTGCATTGTTAATTTATAAATATACTATTTTTCATTACTAATTCATTTTTTGTTTATAATACATTTACATTTAGTCATTTAGCAGACACTTTTATCCAAAGCGACTTACAAATGAGGACAATAAAAGCAGTCAAAACTGCACAATAATAATAATACATAATAATTGACATAATACAAATACATTATTCACAATGTAAATTTATACAACTTAATGTTAAAATTACATATTAGTATTTATAGAAAATAACATTAACTATATACTATATAGTACAAGGTTTTTTTTGTTTGTTTTGTTTATAAAAACTTTCCAAACAAAATTTATATTCAAGGTCCGTTGGCACAAATAAATGCATCTTTATTACTTTTTGAATAATTAACTGCAATAAATTAACATGCTAAAATGACAGCTGTCAAAACATTTGAACTATATCTACATTCATAAGACTATTGTAACACACAGTGCATGAAGTTCAGCTCTCATTTAACATTCATAAGGTGTATCTTCTACGGACCCACACGCCCTTCACCCTGCAGTCCATGCTCTCCTCTCCTTCCTGTCCATAATTAACTAATTATGTTGTAATCAATATAGTAGATTCTGATTTGGCAATATAAATCAGATAAAGCCGATAAGAGCCGGGGAGGTCAATAGGCCCATTCCCCATCCTCGTCTCCATTACGGGACGGGGGGCGCAGCGGTCTTATCAGCGAGCCCGCAGGATGAGGCGATAGAAAAAGACAGGGACAGATGCCATATTGTTTTTCTGCCAGGTGAACGAGCGAGGGTTGTTCTTGGTGTCACCAAACCCGACGCTGGGTGACGTGGAAGCCCTTTTCAAACTCAGGCCCATCACAGACTTCAAATGCTAATTAAAGGACTGGACGGGGATGCGGCTCAGTGCTAATGAGCAGAGAGTCTCATGGCGAAGACACATGTACACCTTCTGTCAACACCGAATGGCTATAATACAGCATATAATGGCTAACCCGATCACATTAATATAGTTTTCTGGTCATTAGTACCGCATATCATTGAGAGAGTGCAAAAAGGTCAAACGCACTCTTGATTTCTGCTTTATTAGCCTCATTTATTAAGGAAATGTGATGGCAGAAACACCAAAAACTTGTGCATATTGATGTTCAACAGGTTTACTTGCCATTTAGAGTCTGATTGAAGATCAAAAAGCCAACAATGACTCCTGCTGCTCATATCCACACAGCACATTTCACACCGTTTCTGATCAAGCAACCAAATAAACTTCTCAAGTCCTAAGGGAGCACTTCAAGGTGTCTTTGCCAAAGTGAATGAGCCGAATCTCACCTGTGGTTACCATGCCAACCCTGGCAGAGCTGCTATAGGGCAGCCAAAGACAAACACATTCACAAATTCCCACTGGATCAAAACTACTGTAGTCTGGAACCTCCTAAGACGTAAGCGTAACCTATCGGTTTGACTCACTTACTATAATTCAAACTGTTTTATTGTGTCGCAATAAGGTATACAGAGAATTCTAACTACTTAGAAGTGCAAAAGGTATTTTTATAGGTTCAGCAGAACAATATGTTAATAATAGGCATGCTAATAAACAACTAGTTAATAGCGAGAATTAGTCCCTATACTAAAGTGTTACTAAAAATATAACGCTAAAAACACAAAATACTGCTCTGTTAAATGCCAATTGCATGTATAGCTGTGCATGATTAAAGCAAATCATACTGACAATATACATCTTACATCTTAAAAATATAAAACGTGTTAATTTCCCTCAACAAACACAAACCTCATCTCTTTATCCAACATAGCAGCAGTCGATTCACAAGCTCATGTAAACGGTGCATACTGCTTGTGCCTCAGCATGCACGGTTTCTTCCTGTTTCTAATCTATATATTTATTGTGACAGAGCAATGAGAAAATGGCTTGCCCTCGGCGACAAACTGTCAACTCGAAGCTGCCTCCATTACATGATCCTCCTCTGAAGAGAGAGAGTGGGTAAAGGGGGGAAAAAATCCTCCTACGGAAAGATTCCCAGAATTTTGCTCATTTCCCATTATACCTTGCAATAACGGCTGCCTTTCACTCGTTAGTGGAATAGTTAACGAGAACAAATGCCCTTCTGTTTTATTATTTTGTCCATAAAAGAGCTGTTAAATGAGCCAGACAGCTAACATGAACTGGTCTCACATGAGACTGTATGAAGCATTTGGGTTTTAAGCATAGTATAGCTAATATTTTTATCTAATGATATATTCTAATCAAGATCAAGTAAAGCATTTTTCTTCCTACTAAAGGTATATTTAGGTTGAAAATATGTATTAGTGGCATAATGTTGATTGCCACAAGAAGTCATTTTGACTCATCCATCATTAAAAAAAATATATACTTTTTTATTTTTAATATATTTTTAAACTATAATATTATATATATATATAAATTCACATTATATTATTCTTAATTAAGCTTCACATTGTAAATCATCCCCATTTACATCATTGCAAGTTCCTCAAGTTATTTTTGCTTGCTTTATTTTTTAAATCATATTTAAGGGGGTCTGAATACTTTCCGTACCCACTGTATATATATAATTAATAATAAAAAAATCACACAAAGATCAATTTATCATGCATATTATGTATACTATTACAACAGTGATTTTTTTTCTGTTTATATAATACAGAACAGGTTATAAGTGTACTGTTTTCATATTGTGGCTGCACTATTGAGTATTTCTTTTGGATTGGTCCCATTCACTTCCATTTTAATTGTCTTGTAACCCAGATTTTTTTTTTTAAAGCAAAGTGGAAATTAATTTTAGTGCTAATAAACTGTATGCCACAAATGCTGCACATTATGCTTAACTTGTATTGAACCCAGAATAATTCTTTAAAGAAAATCATTAAAGCAAAACAAGTAACAACTATCCCGAAAGTTCGATTTCCTGCAATATTATAAGGTGAAAATCAAACGTGAGACAGACAATGAAATCACAAAGCAAGATGACAACTACAATTACAAACGTAACCTCAAGTGCACATTCTTTTGTCTGAGCAGATGTGAGGACAGGGTACGAGTACAAACACACACAGCGGTGCGCTCAAACACACACACACACACACACACACACACACACACCAGTGTTAATTTTGACAGGCATTTTTGATTTAGTCTTAGTCTTTATCTTGAGACAAAAAAATGCTTAATAGTCTTAGTCACATTTTAGTCATTTGAGTCTTTCATAGTTTTAGTCTACGAAAAGTCATTTCATTTTTGTCAACTTTTAGTCATTACTTTTAGTCAAACTGCAGTCACCAATATTTATTTTGGTAGCTATTTTATATGTAGACATTACAAATAGACATTAATTCTTCTCTCTTTAGACCAAATCAATTAAGCTTATGAGAAATTTGAATCAAGGATAGAATTTGGAAAAACTTGAATACCTGTTTACGTTCACTTAATCCATAACCGACTGTATTTACGTGAGATATTCTACACGATAGACATTTGGACTGCTGTGTGGGTAATTGAGCACTTCCATCAGCGCGATTCCGCCTATCCCGCCTTCACTAACTTTAAGTTAATCGACAACGAATTGTGACTCCCGGGAAAAACGGGACGTCTGGTCACCTTATGCCTAACCCTTCAGGTGCTGAGGCCACTGTTTCAGATCGCTAGTTCGCATTTTGGTAGCCTATCCGTCCACTGTGGCTGCCATACTGAGACTAGATATACAAACGCCCCTTATCCGATTGCAATCCAATGACAGGGACGCGCACATTTTGAAGGACAAGACAGTAGCCAATAGGATGTATTTTGAATGTCCAGTAGTCCTCAAATAACATTATAGTCCCGTCTCGTCTTGTTAACGAAGATGTGGCATAAATTTCGTCATAGTTTTTATAACCAGATATTAGTTTTAGCTCGTCAACGTCTCGTTTTAGTCACAGAAAAAATGTTCGTTAACGAATATTTTTCGTTGTCGTCTTCGTTGACGAAATTAACACTGACACACACACACACACACATATAGAGGGGCTGAGCAGGCATATCTACACAGGAAAGGTGAATTTAAATCACCTCCAGGCTTCCTCGTGAAAAGAAGACAAATGACCAGGAGTGCGTGTGTGCTGCTCTAATGAGCACGCGGCTATTGTTGCACACAGTTGCCGATTGATTTCATATGAATCCCTCGCTCAGTCAAATAAAGAAAGAGTGAGAGATTCCTCTGGCTTCCTGCGGGGGGAAAGTTTAGGACCTGTGACAGCCACAGGAGGCTTGCGTTTTATTAGCGGAGTGCGCCCCGATTCGCCATTTACTTCTTTAATTACTTTGCCTTAATGAACCTTTTGTAGCATTTGTTGTGTATCACGGTTTAACATCTTTGAATTAAAACACTACTCAGTGATGCAAACCCAAGCAGACAGATGGGCCGATGATTTTGCTTAATTGGAATTCAAATTGACAATGGCCAATCATCATAGGCGGTTCAACAGGAAGTAACCTTTCAAAATGAATACATATACTTTTAATTTCTCTTTCAGTGCAGCAGAATAAATAAATAAAATGGTAAGTATTTTTACTGAGAACAAATCTACTTTATTTAAATACTATATATCATCACTTTTTTTGTGTTTTGGTTTCAGTGCATGCTGAATTGCTACATTTTGTGATGACATCTTGTTCCAGTGGGAAACTGTTTGATAGTGGGTTTCAACTCAAGGGTTGTAACCTGAAAATCAATTGCAGTTTTCTTCTGATGTTATAAGAACAGGCACAACAACATAAAAATGGAAATAATAAAATGCACCTAATCATATAATCATGTACAGTTAATATAGCAAAGTTTATAGGCTTTTTATAGGAAATTCATTCCCATAAAATTATTTAAAAATAAAGAAATTATTATAAAATATATATTACATGCACACTACTATTAATACTTCTATTCTGAAAGGATGCATAAAAATGATCAAACTGACAGAATAAAGACTTGAATGTCTGTCTTTGAATAGTTAATTTTGAATAATTGAACATTCAAAAAATATATATTTCAAATAAATACTGTTCTTTTGAACTTCCTATTCATCAAAGAATCCTGAAAAAATGTATCCTGGTTTCCACAAAATATTAAGCAGCACAACTGTTTTCAATGTTGATTTAAAAAAAAGTTTCTTAAGGCAGGAAATCAGCATATTAGCATGATTTCTGAAGATCGGTGAAACATCAGTTTTGCCATCACATAAATAAATTGCATTTTAAACTATATTACATAAAAACAGTTATAATACATTTTAATCATATTTTACAATGTTACTGTTTTCACTATGTTTCTGCTCAAATAAATTCAGCCTTTGTGTGCATTAGCAACTTTAAAGAACATAACAAAAAAAATAAATAAATAAATACAGACCCAAACTTTTAAACGGTAGTGTACTATGTCCAGTTCAACCTCATGTTAATAATTTGACAAATTGTTGGGTCTATGCAGTTCATAGTAACGTTAATACATTTCAATGTCTGATTATAAAGAAGCTATTGATTACTTTATATAACAAACAAAAGCAGTACTGTGTTGGTTTGCCACTTGATGTTCAATATAAAATCTGCAGCAAAGCCAGTTGAGAATCACTGATTTGTAAGAACTGAGTTGATATTCTCTCATAATAGAAAGCCAGCATCATTCTTCTCCAATAGGGAAGTGATCAAATTCTACATTGTACTTCTGAAAGAAAGACTTGTTCTCTACTAAGAACAAAGCACCGCTCCACCAGCATATGCGAGAAGTTTCTGAAGAGTTTCTGTGCCGTGAGGTGACACGTGATCCCCGTTCCCACAACACGCAGGCGCCAACTTCTATCTGCTCCACACACTGCCCTTCTGGACCCCGTCACAAAGTCCTTGATGTTATCAAAGCAATTTGGGTCCGCTTTAATCATTGGGAAAATTGAGCTGCTCGTTTCTCTCCTCCCCTCCAACTCTCTCCTCCGATCTCGGACGGAATCCAATCACTCATAAGAGAGTCTATTGATTGATGTAATCTTATTGGGATGTGAGGTGAGGGGGAAAACACGATTGATTGCTTTTGTCTGTGACACATGTTGCTCTCGGCTAGCGATGCGTATCCTCTTTCATCTACTGTTTAATCTCTAAGAGGAGTTCTTAGAGACCCCCTGGCACACTCAGCCTCCCTCCCCCCGTCGTCTCGCTGGTTTCTCGGTGCAGGGTGAAAGCCCGGTGGCTCTGTTGCTTGATCTCTTCTCATCCTACAACTTAGAACTCTATTTCGGCCCGACGCTCCTTTTAAAGGTTGATCCGGTCAGCCAGGTTCAGGGCAGGGGCCTTCGTCTGAATAGCCTGCTGATTGGAGAGATAACGCATGACAACTCCGTTTAATCAAAGCATGTTTTAATAGCGTAATGTACGATCCTAAATCTCCCTGGATAAAGCAAAGTGGATGTATTTAAGTTAAATTGGCTCCTGGCTGCAGTTTTACGGATCGTTATTACTGCAATCATCTTGTATTTTAAAGAGACACGGGCAATCGCCAACATCAGAATAATTCTTGGAACATTTAGGCCCGATTGGAAATTTCGAGAAGAGATAGCAAAGGGGCACAACAGAAAAATCACTCTGGAGATTTATATCAGTTCTCATTAAATGATAATGTGGCCTTGTTTGAGAGGATCAGAATAAAGCGATCAGTCCTGAACTACAGACATTCAGCAAAAGATGGAATAAAAGCAGGAAAAAATAGAAATTGTTTAACATATAACGAGTCTAAAACAGAATAGCTGTTGCTATTTATTATTTGAGAAAATAAACTAACAAATTTACACAAATGTGTAGAAGTTTAAGGGACTGAAGTAAATGAAGCAGGTTTCACTGGAAGCCAATGTGGATTTTTAAAAACAGTATATATAATACTATTCAAAATTTTGGTGCCAGTAAGATTTTTTTCTTATTTTTTATTGGTCTTTTTTTAAAGGGGTCATATGACGTTGCTAAAAAGAACATTATTTTGTGTATTTGGTGTAATGAAATGTGTTTATGCGGTTTAAGGTTCAAAAAACACATTATTTTCCACATACTGTACATTATTGTTTCTCCTCTATGCCCCGCCTTTCTGAAACGCGTCGATTTTTACAAAGCTCATCGGTCTGAAAAGCGAGGTGTGCTCTGATTGGCCAGCTATCC
>NW_015537969.1:2673317-2681889 GCF_001515605.1 Sinocyclocheilus anshuiensis
GAGACAAAAACATTAAAACCCATTATAAACGAGGCATTTGTTGTATCCAGTGGGGACATAATTACTGATTATAATGACTTATACTGTCTTTTTACGCGTTGCGTATCGCACTGCGTAAACATAAAACCATGTCTGCATTTGTGATCGGAGAAACGACAAACAACAAGCGCTACTCTACACTGCTCAAAACTCGCGTTTGAATCGTCAGTGGCAAATTCTTTAAATATGAAAACTTACTTACAGACTGTGAGTCAGAACAGCCGGCATTGTAGTCTACTCTCCCAGGAAACAGTCCTCGTCCTCCATAAAATGCGCTGCACACATCTGAATATTTGGGTTGATCTGTTCTGGAACAGTGTTGTAAATACAACTTAACCACTGATTTCTAGTTGTGTCCTCTTTTGGAAGGCCAAACAAAGTAGTTTCGCTTTCACAACGAAACACACAGCGTCTCCACAACATGGCGGCGGCAGCATCAATACTACAGTGAGAATCAAAGTTGCGCCTTCTTTCTTTGTGTGAACATTCGGGCGGCGTCCCTAAACTACAGTGTTATGTATTTATTTATTTAAAGAAATTAACACCTATATTCAGCAAGAAGAATGCATTAAACTGATCAAAAGTGATGGTAAAGTATGATTTCTGAAATATCCCTCATGTGAGGGATTAGGATTGAATTATATAAAAAAATAAATTTAAAATGTATTCAAATGAGTTATTTTAGCAATATTTCACAATATTACTGTTTTACTGTATTTTTTATAAAATAAATGCAGCTCCTAGGTGAGCGTAAGAGATGTCTTTAAAAACATTTTTAAAATCATTAAAATATTTTTGAACGGTAGTGTATATTGTAAAAAAGTAACATGCACAATAGTAGAATAAAAAACAACATTGCAACAACCTAAAAGAGCCCACCTCTTGAGTCTGATATTCTGGTCCCTAGATATGGCTCAGGTCATTCCATCAGTCTCTGTGGGATCTTTTTTTTTTGCCAATTTCCTCATTCTCTAGGGAAAAGTTGGAAGTCTGACTGCATAGAAAAGTAATAGCACACCCTCCGTAACAAGCGGCATGATTTCAGATATCATGTCCACACAAATGATGCTGGATGCACATCTTAGGGGTTTGTTCACAAGTATGAAGCCTAGTAATACTCGCCTTCATACACCTTCAGGATCTAACAAAATGTCATTCGAGGACATCTAGAACTAGTTGAAAAAAACAAAGTACAAAACAAGGCAACAAACAAGAATCGTTGCACTACTCCTGCTAAGCTACCGCTAAAACACTCCTTTAATACCAAAATAAAGACAGGATTACTTCCTAAATGTTTGAACATTGTAATTAAAGGTTTTATGTTAAGGGATTAATCTGCATGGTAATTTTGACTGGCTCTTTTGTGGATTACCTTCCTGCGAGCGAGAGCAATTTCCACAGTGACCCTACAAAAACGCTTGGGTGGCAGAAACGCAAATCTCTTGAACAATAGCGATGTGTTTAATAGTAGCTACAGATGCTTGCGCACCAAAACACCAAGTAAACCTCAAGACGTCTGAACGGTTACTTTGTCTTGTCTGTGTACGGACCAGAAGATCACATATTTTAATTTTGATAGAGCGATAAATTGGCTATTTCTTGGATTTACTCTGATCCAATGTGTTATACACAAGACTCGCACCGCAACTCTTTAGTTCTTGGGCCCGCTGCTCTCACCCATATGGATGGTACAAACGCAGCAAATTTATCACTTGGGTCCAGCGCAATTACTTGGGGAGCCACCACGTGACAGGGATCAATATGGCACAAGACGCTCGGCCATTGACTGCCGGCCATGACAAAGTGCCCCCGTGGCTCTTTGTGAATCCCTTCTATTGAGGGAGCAGATTATCAGCCTTTGTGAGCCTCCTCCTTTTTGATTTACTGTTGAGGTGGGAATGGTATTATTAAGAGGCCTTTGTTTTACGAGGAGAGGCAATGAATGGGCTTATGGCTGAAGCCGCAGCGGCTGGCCGATGCACTGACAAAGTAACTCCTCTTTATTATCTCATTACCACACGACTCACTCATTCATTTAGTCTGGTACTCAAAGCCAGGACGTCCGTCGGGGATGCTAACTTCGAGCAGCACCAGCCACAGCAGGGGGGCCATGATGTGTCAACTTTTGCACAGATTGCCTCTAACAGCTGATGGAGGGTCAGTTTGGTGGTTTGAATGATGTTGGTTAAGGTTAAAAGAAACATTCCAGGTTCGGTGCAAGTTAAGCTCAACAGCACATGTGGTATGATGTTGATTACCACAAAAAGTAATTTCCATTTGTCTCTTTTTCTTCAAAATCCAGGATACAGTGAGGCACTTGCAATGGATGTGAAAAGAGACAATTTGTAAACATTAAATTAGTGCTGTCAAACGATTAATCGCGATTAATCGCATCCAAAATAAAAGTTTTTGTTTACATAATATATGTGTGTGTACTGCGTGTATTTATTATGTATATTGTAGGATATCAGACCGAATCAGACAATCTAAGATTTGGTCAAAACATGGTTGAAACACGAGGAGCCGAATTCCACAGGGGCCCAAGACACAGGATGTTCGTAAATCAGATCCTTGCGCCACAAGCCTGAACCAACTAGCAGCTTTGAGTAGCTCACAGCATTTAAACAAAAGAACACTTATTGACAATTCCTAGGAGATTGTCAATTTTGGGGCAAGTAAACAAGATTAATGGTCAGAGATGCACATGTAAACCAGTGATAGTAATCACGATCACGAGCTCTTCGGATTTACTTTTCCCCCCACCTCTGAGACAAAGAACAGACTGAGATTCCTTACAGACATTTTAACCTCTCTAATGTTATGTTTATACATTTAAAATATTTATATGTAATATCAATTATATTAATATAAATATATACATTGAAATATTTTCAAAATATATACTGTATGTGTGTGTATTTATATATACATACTAAATATACACATTATACACATATATTATGTAAACAAAAACTTTTATTTTGGATACGATTAATCGCGATTAATCATTTGACAGCACTAATTAAAATACTTACAGTTTCAATAGTATAGCCATAAAGATATAAACAATACACGTTAACATGATTTTAGAGTGTAAAAATGCTTAACTAATCTTTTCTGTGTAAAGTTATATACGTTGCCATAGCAGTAACAATAAAACAACTGAAAAAAATAGCTCAAATAATATAAAAGTTTTAACATAAGAATTAGTGTGTGCTTTTATGAAATTGCAAGATTCACTTTTCTGCTTTTAAATCGTCCCCAAAAAAATGTTAATTTAAACCATTTAAAATAAATATATAAATATTAATAAAACCACATTTTACTAAAATATATGAAAATATTAATGTAAAAATTAATACGTTTAAAAAAATAGTTTGAATTTCATTAACAAAACTGAAAATAAACAAATACTTTAATCAATTAATTAATTAATTAGAATAATAGCAGATTCTGTTCTATATTATAGTATTTTATGTGAAAATATTGATTTGAAAATTAATACATTTGAAAAAATTGTCTGAATTTCATTTACAAAAACTGAAAATAAATAATTAATTAATAAACAAATAAATAAATCAGAATAATAGCAGAGTCTGTTCTATATTATAGTATTTTTACAGTATATTAAACACAATATTCCTATAAAGCATTTAAATGGCATTGATTGTGGATTTGGAAGGGAAGTTTGGCTGTTTTTACCACAGCGTCCTACAGCACCTCAGCTCTGGATCAATTCCAGGCAGTCTGCTTTGGCAGCAATGCAGTTCACCGGCTTCTACCATGCTTTTGCTAATTAGTTAGGCACCTCTGGGCTGCGCAAGTCATCTAGCAAATGCACAAAGAGGGGGAGGCGCTCGATGCCGAAGACCAGCAGTGCACAAATATGCTGCAGTGAACTGGCTAGGATAAAAGACACTGTAGAAGATGTAGCGTAATAGATTTTAGCTGCATGGCCACTCATCCCACTCTGCAGCCCTGCCACTTGGGTTTTCTGTTTTAATAGTGGTTGGGAGTGCAAAAGGGAAAAAAAAAAGAGGTGAAGTCAGCAAAAACAAAATGCCGCCATTAAATCATCTCCCTGAATCCCGTGTCAGGTCTGTAATAGGAAAGGCGCTCATCATCGGAAAGGTTACTGCTCTTCCAGAACATCCTCCTCCCCCGTTTTTCTGCTCCCCGGGTTCAGACCAGAACCGTTCATCCTGCCGGACCCATCGTACCAGACCACTGGACTGAGTATGAGAAATTGGGGTGCTCAGGTTTTGGTCATGCCAAACTGATTCTATCTTTCCGGTCCACAATAAGAGGCTCAGAGCTTTAGTGGGCCGGGGCCACAGAGATGCAGCTTGTTCCCGCCACCGTCGCCACTGTTGTATAAGCACAAATGCTATTTGCTTACTAGCAGACACACTGGGCTTTTTGTTATGCCGCTAACTAGATTTTCCCATGAAAGCCTCTCCTCTCTCTCCCTTCCTCTCGCTCTTTGTAGAGCTGGCTTGGCACGGGGAAGAGAGAGATGGCTGGTGGAATAGAAGGAGAGAGACAGGAAGAGTGCGCAAGTGTGAGCAGATGAGATGTGCTAAACGGCGATAAAGAGAAGGAAAAACATCAGGAGAAAACCGCAGGAGAGAGAGTATTACACTAACTGAGATGTGTTACAGCCACCTTATGTCTGCCGGGGCTCTTTTTCATTTACGATCAAGGCTATGGACCATTCAAAGTCTGTTCACTGACCGTCTTTGTATGCATATTGCACACAAAAAAATGGCAGAAGCTGACTGAAATTGACAGTTCTAATTGGTGGATGACCAAAAAGGTTTTTTGAAGGCTGATACAATATCTTAAAGGGCAGAATGGCCAATATAAAGCTGGTGCATCACAATTTAAAGTAAATACAACATTGTAAGATGTGCTTCTCTGCATTTCTTTTCTGCTCTAATTTGTTTCCTAATCTAGCTTTTTTTTTTTTTTAAAAAGAATGAATATTGTTGGCTCTGTGATTGCAAGTCGCTTTGGACAAAAGTGTCTGCTAAATGCATAAATGTGTAAAAAAATAAAAAAAATACAAAAAAATAAATTCTCACAACCTGGAATCAAGGAACTAAAATAGTTGAAAACACAAATTAAAACTGAGGTAAACTGTGAAATCTGGTAAATCTGTGCTTCCAATACTAATTAGCCAAACAGGAAAATTTACAGGATAAATAAAATAAAATGAAATAAAATAAATAAAAATAAAAATCACATTTACCAGCTTAACCCATCCCTAAATGACACAGACAACAAAACAAGCTCTGACTGGTCTGTTTACTTGTCATTGTCATAAAGTTGGCATGCAATGGAAAATGGAAATTGTGGTCATTTTTTTCTTCCTATTTCTTCTATTACTATTGTGATGATATCCTGGATAGATGATGATAAAAATGCAGGGTTGATTTTGTTCAACAGGGATTACATGGATCACTGCTGGATGGGAAGAATTATTGTCCAGCCCTCATATGTCATATGAGAAGAGATGTTGATGCAAAGGGAAGGGGAAATTAATATTTTTGATTAAACTTACAAGGCCACATGAAGCCAAAAAAAAAAAAATCCAGTTTTTATTTCAAAGGTGACTTTAAACATTTGTTTTCTGTCTGGGCAGTGCTGGTCAGAATAAGCTGCAGAGTGGACCAGCAGAACCAGACACATCTCTAGTGATAAACAACAGACAACCTGCATAATCTATTAGCCGGACCAACTGAGACTCATTCATCATGATGGCAATGAGGTGAAAAAGTCAAAAGTTTATTAAGACTTGCATGATGCAACGCCTCTGTCCTAAGACCACACTCGCACGAAATGACGCATGGTAACAAAATCACTGCATATACACAGGACACAAACACTCACGAATGCAATGCCATAATCTCATTTTAAGTCACATTAACACATTCATTATGGGGAATATCTAAGAAATAAATTGATGACCATGTCAGATATTTACATTAAATAAATATATCAAAACAAAAAATCAAGTACAAATAAACTTTTCAATTCCAAAACATTCGGAACAAAGAAAAACTGCAGCACGGCTCATGCCAGAAAGAGCTCAATACTTCGCTAAACTGACATCACATGACTTAACAGGCGACCTGTAATCTAAAAGGCTCCATCTTACAGCATTATCTCGGCAAAGCAGATGCAGTATGTGCCCCGGCAAACACTTACACACACAGTAAGCTGTGAGCTAGGCAAGACAGCTGTAGAAGAGAGAGATAAAGCTGTGGCTGAAGATACAGTGGGGTGAGAGGTTAAAGGGCAGCTGAAGTCATCCAGAGAGGGAAAGATGTGTAAATCCCAGGGAAGGAAGTGTTGCGAGTAAGCAGTTTGAGAAGGCATGTGGCTGTTCCAAATGGCATAAAGGCAGAAGCCACAGGATACTGTCAAAGTGGGAAGTTAGGCCCTCATGTCACCTGTCAGCCATCCTGCTAGGAATTAGGTAGCTATAACTGTCAACAGCGCAATACACTGCTACAAGTGAATGGGATGCAGGGTTTGGGAACAAAGTGCTTTTCATTGTGTTAGGATTTTGTTTTGCCATTGCAAAGCATGAAACAGGATGACAGCAAAGCAGATGCAAGCTAAAATACCAATACAGCCTACGTTCACAACTAATTACTGTAACTTCAGAGTTTTAGCATTCTATGACTCCATTATTGGGCGAATCTCCTGTCAAAAACATTTGCAGGTCACATTTCACCCCAAATTTCAGGAAAAATAGGAAATTATTATAATAATGAAGCATATTGATTATATTTTTTATATATATATTGTGACACTATTTTCATGAGAATTTGGCACATTATTTCTTCTAACCGTCATAATGCAAAAAAAAGATCAAATTCGATCATGCGCATCTCATCAGTAAAGGCGGTTCTGTGATTAGTAGTAAATCTCCATCACCTGCTTTCAAATGGAGCAGCATTTACTACACAGAGCCGTAGTTCACTGACAAACTACAGGCAGGCGATACATCGGCGATAATGAACACGATATTGCGCAGCTTGTCAGTGAACTGTGGCTCTGTGTAGTAAATGCTGCTCCATTTGAAAGCAGGTGACGGAGATTTACTACTAATCACTAATCACATAACCGGCTTTACTGACGAGATGCGCATGATAATCGAATTTGATTATTTGCACAACCCTGCTCCTGTGCGTAGGTTCAGTAATTTCACTTTAATGGCAATGAATAGGTTCTTTACATTGCCCTTAAAGTGAGATAACTAAACACAAACATAGGAGCCTGAGAAAAATGCTTATTTTCAATTGTAAAGCATTCACCTATCAAACTATTGTACTGCATACTGTATCACAGTAGTGGTTTATCAAATGAGAATTCAAATAATAAAAAAAATGTAAAAAATAAAAAACATAAAATAAAATACCCCATACCATTATGGTTAGGGATGCACCGATACCACTTTTTCCAGTACTCGCCCGATACCGATACTTTTATTTTTGGTACTTGCCGATACCGAGTACCAATACCAATATTTTTATTGCATTTGTAAATTTTTAAAATATTGGGTACAGAAACCAAAAGAGTATGTATAATGTTAGTTGGTTAACTTCATTTATCAAATAGATACAGTCAAACCAAAATTTATTCAGACACCTTCAACATTTCTCGCATTATCACAGTTTATTCGCTATAGTTTAGAAAATGGTAAATATGACAAGAACTCAGAGTTAAACTGTGTCAGAACAAATTCAGCTTGATAATGCTAGATAACTTTGATAGAAAGGTATGTAATGGATTACAATCAACCAAAAATTATTCAGACAGCTGTTAGTATGACAGTATTTACACAACCATCAATACTTAGTCGGGCAACCCTTAGCCTTAATTACAGCCTGTAGTCTCCTGGGCATGCTGTCACCCAGCTTCATGCAAACCTCAACTTCAATTTTTTTTCCCAAACTCGGTCTGAATAATTTTTGGTCCCAAATTTTTTATCAGTTTTACTGGTAGTCCACTGTATGAAGAATTTTTGGGTATAATTTATCACAGTTTACTTTATTTTGCTGTCCTCACTTAAATTAACTATAGTGTCCTGCACCCACTAAAACAAAAATCTAAAATTATATCTGGTCTCTGAATCATTTTTGATTTGACTGTATATCCTTCGGTTATTTTCACACTTAATTATGGCCATTAAAATGTATTTTACAAGTTTTTGTTACTTTCACTGTTATTTTTTTTGCTCTGTGGTACATCATCATAAGCTGCTCCATTGCAGCGGCTCAGTACTGTAAGCACACGCTTTGCTGTAATAATGCAGGGAACCACTCGTTATAAATCTCTGCGATTTATTTTCCAAAGCCACTCATATAATGCAGAAACACTCAAGCAAGCAAAACACGCGCAACGCGGGCACGTATTTGTACTGGTGCGGAATGAGAGGGACAAGTAGTACAGCGCATTTCACACAGGCTGCTAGATTCACTTTCGCCAGAAAGTCGTGTATGCCTAAGGTTGAAAATAAATT
>NW_015537969.1:2683612-2693304 GCF_001515605.1 Sinocyclocheilus anshuiensis
GTGCGCGCGCGCTCTCTCTCTCTCTCTCTCTCTCTACCGTTAAGTAACTTGTGCATTGTTTTACTTACTTGTTTATGACATACCCGACCGAACTACAAACTTTCCAGTGATGTCTGTGAGAAAGATATATTCACTCGACAAGCTCGCGCATCTGCGCCGCCGCGCGCTCAATCCACTCACGCGCGCTCAATTTGTTTATCAGCTCGCGTACATCAGCTATACAGGCATTAATACTGAATGCTTAACATTATATTCATTGCATACATATACTTCGTATACATCCTTAATCTCTAATAACTCCATTCTGCTGTCTTTTGTTTTGTTGTCGGTGTTTCTTTGTCTGAATATGGCACTTATCACATGCTGTGTGGTATCGGCGTTTGGTATCGGGGCATTTTAACGAGTACGAGTACGAGTACAAGAGCTCAGTATCGGGCCCGATACGGTGCATCCCTAATTATGGTAATCAGATTCGGGATGGAAAATGTGTGAATATCATAAAAATAATGTAAAAATATTAAAAATGGTGAAATATACCCAGATATGTTCTTGTGATATTCACGCTATCACTGACATGATACCAAGGAAAGAACTATAAGTTTAAGTACGGATATTATCATTTTGAGCTATTAATATTACGCCACCACAACTAATAAAAAATTCAAACACTTAAAACAAAAAAAGATTCTACTGATTATATCATCTAACCACTTTTAACCATATAATTCACACATCACAGGCAAAATAGAGCAGAGTCACGAAACAAAAGCATTAAAAGCATTCATAATAAAAGCAAGACAGAAGACACAATTAGCTTTCAGAAGCACATTTGACTCAATCAACACAGCTGATCGAGTGAGGTGTGCGCTGTTTTAGAGTCAGTGTAAAAGCGAGAGAGAAAAAGAAAGTCCAGGAGGCCCAAAGAAGGCCAGATGACAGCAAATCGCTTGCAAAGATGGTGAAACGGCCCAGAATCTGGCTTAATCCACAGAGCAAAAGGCCCAAAACCAGCGTCACTGTTCATGTATTCCACAAAGAACGACGATATGTGCCTCCAAACTGGCTAACTGAGTATTCTGTCCATATAAAGTCCGTTTATAGTGTCCAATGAGGGTTGATCTCTCCCTCCCAGTGCAAACTGAATCGATTTTATATTAGTCCACATATGACAGTCTTTTCGTCTTTTAGAAAATTTTCGCCAGACCGTCGTTTAACCATGATCAAGTCCATGGCACGGTCCGCTTTGGGCAGAAGGGACGGTCGAAGGTGGCAGTCGGAGGTGGCTCCTCCCCAACCCCAACGCCGCTCTTCAAACGAGTTAATTTCCCTCTCTCTCTCTCCCTGTCTCTCTCTCATCTGTCCTTTTCTAGGGGAGGAGGTGGTGCCCGGCTCTCACAACCTGTTCAATGCAAAGATAGAAAGAGTCAGGGCAACACACCTCACACCACAGCCGAGGCCAAACGGCAGCAAACTCGAACTAGCCGCAAAACATTGCATATCTCCTAAAAGCATTTGAAGTACTTGTAACCTGACAAGCCATTTTCCAATTACCCAAAAACAGCTTTATGTCAGATCGTCATGAGACGGAAGTGGTGACTGTTTGGCACTTCTATTATGTCAGTGTCAATTAACTATTATGTCAGTGTCAATTAAAAGTCATGCTTGCGTATATTTTAGCAAAAAACATAACGAGGTTACGGCATTGAAAAGCATGACGAGGAGGTGTTAAAGGAAGGAAAAAGATAGGATAATTGATCTGGATCTGACGCTTATGTTAAAATAATCCTGTTCGAAGGAACCGCAACCTCATACCTGAGGCCAAATGGTGACAGTAAATCAGACAGCTCATTACTGCCAAACCAAGTGAGCAAATACATGTGACAGCCAAATAGAGAAGGCCCTGTGGAGCCAGCACTGCCTCCCACTCACACATGCATGGCAGAGTCCTTATAACGAAGCCTGAACTTTAATCAGGCGAATATAACCCCCGCCAGATCAAACACGCTCTCGCACGCGCAGATGCTTCAGAGACGCACGCCGCACAGGCTTTACCCACCTCACTAGGTTTTCATTGTCGCCGGGGCCCTTGCAGGTGGTGCACTCGGTCCGCGTGTCATCGGCTTTGGGCTTTTTCTGCAGAGTCGACTGCCTCTGTCTGCGCTCCCGCGGCAAAGGTTCCTATGGAAACGCAAGCTATTAGAGGCGACCGCCGTGTGTGTTTGAATTAAGCTGGTGAGTGGAGAGGGCTGAGATTGCTGTGTAAACATACACAAGCTGTCTTCCTTCATCACGCTCTCTAAATATTAGAGGTAGATGAGGGAGATAGACAGTCTTAAAGGAGTGCGGGGTGAGGAAGGGAAAGCTCACCTCGATCTTCTCCTCCTCGCAGATGGACATTCTCTGCCTCTTCTGGCCTCTGGTTCTCTGGTCAAAGGGAAAATGAGATTTGGTCATAATATAGAACGCCAAATATTTCAAAAGAACAATGCAAGATTACTGTATTTAAGATTATTAAAATGAACATGCGAATTAAATTATTAACATTGACGTTAAGAATTCTTGTTGAATGGGGTATTTAAAATACTTATTTCAAATGGATTCTCACTTAAAATCCCACTGAGAAACAATCCACAAAAAAGGAGAGCTAATGAAAAATGACGCAAGTCCTGAAATGCAAAAGGTGAAGAAAAAAACATACCAAGTCACTTGTTATTTTACTTGTTAATGTAACATCACCCCAGAATGTTCATGTTCAGAATGGATCAATTGGCTTTAAAGGAGGCCTATTACGCCCCTTTTTACAATATGTAACATAGGTCTCAGGTAAGGGCGAAATGGTTCTCGGTAAAAAATCGAACCGTACGGTTCTCCACACACGGTTCGGCATGCACTAACTTAAATCTGACAACGCATCTGTAATATGGTTTGTTATAAATAACAACACGTAAAACAAACAGGGTTCGGCTAATGTATGTTTCTGTTGATGTATGCGCATTCTGGCTTCCCAGTACAGCGATGGAAAAAAAAAAAAAAACGTGGACAACCCATTCACTCTTGTTCAATGCGAATGCCATATGCTGGAATATGAGCAGTCATTTATTCCGTCATCGTGCTGATAGCACGTGTGCAGAGGCAAACCAAGATGAAGTGGGGGCCCCAGGCAAAATTAATAGATGAGGACCTTCTAAAAGATTATTTTGTTAATATATCTTTGTTACCTAGATATATATTTATACAACATACAAAAAGTAGTTAAAACACATATAATAGAACATAAATTGTTTATTTTTTAAAACAAAGTGCTTATTCTTTAACAAAATATCAATCTTCATCTTTATGGCAGAAAAACCAATACTGTACAATACAATCTTGAAGATACAGTACAATTTTTATATTTACAGTAACAGATTTTCGCCTTAAAAATGGTGCTTACGAGCCTTAGCTGCAGCAAATGCTGTCACTATGTCCTTCATATCCAAAGACCTTCGTATGTTCCGTTCAATTGAAATTAGTGCCATTGCTGACAGCCTCTCTTGTTTCATTGTTGACCTGAGGTATGTTTTTATCAGCTTTACTAGTTTTATTAGTTGACAACTAATTATGTTAACTCAACTAAATTTAATGTAGAAGAGCTAAATAAATAATGTCAACTAAGTAAATGTAATGATATTTATAACTGTTTTAAACACACCGTCAATGTAATCCTTTACAGTCATGGAACTTTAATGAAATCCACTTTAAACAAACCTTAAATCTGATGTATTGCCTTTATATTCTGGGGGGAAACTGAGATGTAATACATTGTCATAAGGATTCAGTTTCAGTTATTAAATTAGTTAAATCTCTCTGCAACCACAAATGTAATTTTGATCCACAAATTCTTTATGATTTTGAAATATTCAGAAGTTATTTCCAATCCTGTTATCAAGATACTGGTTTAACAAATGCTCTGTAGTTTATCATGAATTGAAAACAGTAGCTTACATTTAGATATATGACTAAATATAAACTTGAACTGTATTAATAACTTTAAGGTTTTGATAGCTCTGCAATTCATTCCTTCAGTTCATCATAAACTTTATTATTTACATTTTTTTTCCTAACGTAAATCCCATGGTTTTGGCGAAAAATACTTTTATTTTGGTTTGGCGATGTGACGTCATAAGGCTGGCCCATGCTCCTGCGTCTGTGATTCGGCTGAAGAAAGGTGTGTGCTTTTAATAGTTTAAAGTGTTTAAATCGACTAATCTCGTTTAGGGAATTGTATATAAAACTGTAAAAATGTAAACTTATTACCAAATGTTACATTTTAATGCTTTATATGGTGACATTAATCAGTAAAAGCGCTCCTGCACATGAGTAACAGAAAAGGTGCATCTCATTTCGCTCCCTATAATAGTGAATCAGTTCATCCTAAACATGAATTCAGTCACTGGCAAGCTGAGGTGAACCAAGATGAAGTGGGGGCCCCAGGCAAAATTAATAGATGAGGCCCTACTAAAAGATTATTTTGTTAATATATCTTCGTTACCTAGATATATATTTATACAACATACAAAGAGTAGTTAAAACACATATAATAGAACATAAATTGTTTATTTTTTAAAACAAAGTGCTTATTCTTTAACAAAATATCAATCTTCATCTTTATGGCAGAAAAACCAATACTGTACAATACAATCTTGAAGATACAGTACAATTTTTATATTTACAGTAACAGATTTTCGCCTTAAAAATGGTGCTTACGAGCCTTAGCTGCAGCAAATGCTGTCACTATGTCCTTCATATCCAAAGACCTTCGTATGTTCCGTTCAATTGAAATTAGTGCCAGCTGCTGACAGCCTCAATTGGTTCATTGTTGACCTGAGGTATGTTTTTTAGAGCCCGACCGATATGTTTTTTTTGGGGGCCGAGGCCGATACCGGTATTAGGGAGTAAAAAAGCCCGATATCGATATATCGGCCGATATTCTTTATGTGTAGGCTATATTATAGTACAGTATAGTCAAAAGTTTGGACACACTTCCCATTCGTGTGTCCAAACTTTTGACTTTTATCAGCTTTACTAGTTTTATTAGTTGACAACTAATTATGTTAACTCAACTAAATTTAATGTAGAAGAGCTAAATAAATAATGTCAACTAAGTAAATGTAATGATATTTATTTATACTGATTCGTAGGCTCCACACTAGCAGCAAGACACCGTACCCAGGGATGCAAACTAATCATGGGTGACAAAGATGAGCACCCCCCCCCGCCCAAAAAATAAATAAAACCCTACATTTTTAAACACTCATAATAATTTAAAGCCTTTATTATTATTTTTTTAACTCAGCCAAAATTTACTTTAAATGTTCACTTTCATTCATGAAGACAAAAAAAAAATTGTCTCCTGGTGGAAAACAAAGACTTAAGATGAAAATTATATGAAATTACCATTATATCCAGTAGATGGCAGCAGCGGATCACCCATTAGGTCAGTTGCCATTTCAACTCCATAGTTTTTTTTTTCACGTCTTGCTTTTGGATTTCGATTATAAAATGACTATGAAGTATAGCAAGTGCAGGAAGTCACAAAGTCTCATGTCATTTATAAATAAATAAATAAGCCCAGACACCAACAGCCTAGTATGGTAAATCATTTAAATACTTAACTAGCTAACTACAAATTAAGTTAATTATTAATGGTATAATAATTAAATAATGCATTAAATATTTTGGCTTTTTTTTTTTATTTAATTGAAAAATGAATTTTTTCAAACATTGCCTGAAAGGACACATCAAAAAAGAGCTTTAAGTTTTCTTTACCTGTAGAAGCTGCTAAAGGTTAGGGTTAGGGTTGTTGACTTGTTGTTCACAGACTTCTTGTTGCTGTAGTTTTGTTACTCTGAATTTACTCTGCATCACTTAAAGCACAGCTGTTTTGACATCGGCTTGTCAGATAGTTCGTTCCGTCATTGCTACACGTATCACGATCAATCGCGGATCAATTTGGTGGATTTACTCGCGTAATTTTTTTACACTCGCGTTTGTCATTCCTGAAACAGTATATGTGACGTTTGGTCCTCTTAAACTTTTCTTCAAACTGTGAATGTATGTAAAAGACACCGAGCAAAGGGCGCTTCCTCCCTTATGGCGCAACTGTCTGAGCTTACTCACGCGAAAACTCCTCACATAATCAATAACTAACTACACAATGAATATCTTATTTACATCGTGTATGCTTTCTTTTTGTCTTGTTGTAAATAGGAAGATCTGTGAGCGTGTAGAACTACGTAAACTTGCGGAAACAAAAATTATATTAGAGCGGATTCTGACTAACCTACAGTAAACACCTCTGATTGGCCACTGCTTTCAACAGAGATGCCTGTGATTGGTTACAATACTCAATGCTGCAAAACACATTGTAAATAGAAACTTTTGGTTTTGTAATTCGAAACCAGAGCGTAAACACAAAAACATACAGGATCGTATGAAAGCGGGTGACTTCGAGCCGGTACAGAATTAGTTGGTACAATTTTAAAACAATTTTAAAAACTCAGCGGATCTACACGAATCACACAAATGACCCATTTTGAATTCAAAACGGCGAATTTCACCGAAAGGTGACAAGTTTGCATCCCTAGTACCGAAAACTTGCCAAGCGGTGACACTGGTGATGTGCACGTCTTTCCCGGTACCACCTATTATATTGCAGCTTATATTAATACCTGCTAAACACTACATAATATGCTGCTGCTAAGTGCAACCCTAGCTAACCTGTTTCCCAGCAACCCTATTAGTAATTGGACTATTACCAGTAATTCATCTTGCAAATAATTAAACGAAAATAAGCTGGAATTAACAACAAAAACATTTGTTTGTCATATAATTATCCTTAAGTCAGTCTTATCTCCATCATTTACCACTGTCTGTTTCCTCTTTTCCTCCTCTTCTTGCTTTTTTCCGCTTCTGGCTGCCAGACGGAGAAGTCCTCTTCATGTTTAAATTAACAAATGCACGAGTAAGCGCTGTGCCAGTTTGAAAACAGATATATTGCTCCATGTTATATTAATAATGACATTTCCGGTTGTTCAAATGGTCAGCTGTCGGGGGCCCCCTCAAAATGCGGGGCCCCAGGCAATTGCCTGCCCTATTGCTATGCCTCTGCTGGCAAGTAGTGTTGAGAGAAACAGATCTTTTTGAATCTCCGAGTCAATTGAATCAATTGCATGGCAAAATGATTCAGTGATCCAAATCGCTCGAATCAGCGCACGCTGACGTCACTTTATCTCCATCATTTACCACTGTCTGTTTCCTCTTTTCCTCCTCTTCTTGCTTTTTTCCGCTTCTGGCTGCCAGACGGAGAAGTCCTCTTCATGTTTAAATTAACAAATGCACGAGTAAGCGCTGTGCCAGTTTGAAAACAGATATATTGCTCCATGTTATATTAATAATGACATTTCCGGTTGTTCAAATGGTCAGCTGTCGGGGGCCCCCTCAAAATGCGGGGCCCCAGGCAATTGCCTGCCCTATTGCTATGCCTCTGCGTGCGTGCACAGGTGAGACCTGAACAGCACACGTTGATATCTGTGTTTAAACTAAACTCATTTAAGCCTTGCCAGTTTAAACATTTAAGAGCCAGAGGATGCGCGCGCAGTGAGAAGATGTGTGTGCGCTCATCCAAAGCACGCAAACACGTGCCTCAGAACACGCGCAAATATTAAGCTCTCTCTGAAGTATTGTGTTTAAATGGACAAATTCACACAAAAATTATGTCAAAATGCCCGTCTTGGTAAGTATCCTATAGCAGACATAGCCGGCTGAACGTACTGGATCAGTGCATTCTCTTAAAGTGACAGCACTTTCTTAAAATTAAACATACATTAACAAGGAAATCACTCACTGCTCTTGATTGAATAGCTTTTGTAACTTTAATAAAAAACTATATTTAATTTATACAGTAAAATATGCTATGCTATTTTACATTTGATTATTCAATTTCTGTACCTAAAAACTAATGTTCGACCTACCTAAAAAAAACTGAAAATCACTGTTTATTTTATTTGTATCTTTATCTTTGTATTTATTTGTGCTGTTGCTTGTAGTTAGATAGATTATTCTTATTTTCTTTATTTTTATTGGACAGTATAGTTTTTCCCTAAACATAGATCATAGCCTACCGAACCGTACCGAAACTGTGACTCTAAAACCGTGATACAAACTGAACCGTGAGTAAGTTGAACCGTTCCACCCCTAGTCTCAGGTGTCTCCAGAATGTGTCTGTGAAGTTTCAGCTCAAAACACCCCACAGATTGTTTATTATATCATTTTGAAAATGCCTCTTTTGAGTGGAAGCAGAAACACACTTTTTTGCGCATGTCTCTTTAAATGCAAATGAGCTGCTGCTCCCTGCCCCCTTTTCCAGAATAGGGCTGTGCCTTTACAACTCGTACCTCAGATACTTTGCCAAAAAACATCTGTTTGGTTTTGATTATCATGTCATATCAAACCATATTAGTTTACATTTCTGATATACGGTTTTCTGAGTGCCCACATCCGAAGCACGTGTGCAGAAAGCGGCTGTCACATGGCATGTGAGTACTAGTTCTCTTTCATGTCTTATTGCGCTTAAACTGCCAAATACACACAAGTTTATGTTAAAAAACACACAAGTTACAAAAACAGTTGGTTATGTCTGTGAAAAACAGCTGGGAAAGAAATCATGTTTATATTAGATCTGTGTGGCAGCAGCATAATATGCATTAAATAAATCAATAAATGCACTGCTCTCTTGTCTCCTCTGAGGCTGGGATTCTAAATAGTGTTCTGTGCTCATCTGTGCAGCCAAAGACAGAACAGTTAGCATGCTTTGCTCGAACTTTCGCCATGGCGTTACAACTGGTACACCGTTGTCGCTTGCGAAAACACAATGGCGGCGGCGTGGGTGGAAACTTCAAAAATAGAAAAAAAATTGTTGAAAGTGCGATGTGGCACACTTGCAGCATTTACATTTTTATAATTATGGGAACCATTTAATTGTATTGTGTTGCCATATTCCAATAGACCAATTTCAGTGTTTGCAAACAGTGATGACATTTTTTTGTGGGTGGAGCCTATCTGGTGGCAGAAAATGACAGTTTTAACGTAGCAGTCTATTCAAGCCATGGAATAAAATAATAAAAATGTAATTTTGAGTTCATATTTCAATTTTTTTTTTACTTTTTTCTTGCAATTCCGAGATTATCTCACAATTCTGGTAAGAAAAATCAACTTGTCATTCTTTCTTTTTAGTTTATAATCCACACTTCTGGCTTTTTTTCCTCAGAATTGACAAACTCGCAATTGTTGACTTGAATAAAGTTATAAAGTCCGAACTAGGAGATATAAACTTGCATTAGCAAGAAAAAAAGTCAGAATTGTGAGATAAAAGAGGTACATGTTATGTAAAATGTTATAGGTTTAAATAGTATTTCATGCATGTATTTCAACTGTAGGGCTAATACAATATGTCCCCTATATGAATATTATATAGACCTATTGTTTAAATCAAATTTATGCTTTAAAAGTAGGGTAATCATAGCAGGTTTCATCCATAGTCTGTCCGTTTAAACGTCTGCGTTTATCTTCAAATGGCGTCTTTGACGACAGTGTTATATAAAAATTATTTGCATTCCGATTCTGACATCCAAAGGCACAACAATACATTTTTT
>NW_015537969.1:2693325-2712250 GCF_001515605.1 Sinocyclocheilus anshuiensis
CGTCATTACAAAAAATAAAAGAAAATTGCAATGTGATGTTGTTCAAGCCATGTGGCAGTAAGCTGAACAGAACAAAGTTTAACGCTCTCCACGAGTAAACAGCTCACGCAAAGCAGCTGGTGACTTGCGGCTCACTGTAGCTGCTACAGATGTCAAACAGTGGTGCTCCTCTCTAATCCAAATCTCTCATTCAGTCCGGCTCCCCCTTGTGTGCCATAGAGGGTAATAATGGGGTAGAACAGGGTTTCGCCAAATGAGGGAACTGCAGGGGGCGTGAAAACTAATAATTAATAATTAATTAAATAAAATGTAACATTAAAATAAACAAATGGGGCTGCACAGCTAATTGAAATAAAACTGAAATAGCGACATTGCCATAAATCGTGATTATCAAATCAAAGGCTGCATTTTAAAGAAGTATATAGTCTGTTGTGTCTGTTGGTTTTATTAAAATTAAGAATTCGGACATGCTACTCATTTCACATATATTCTGCCTACGATATACTAGTGAAACAGGCATATTCAGAAGTAGGATTCAATCCCTTTGTTTAGAGCCCAGACCACAGCCTCAATCGATGCCCCTCTCTATCCAGATATAAGGCCATTCCGCAATTGGGTCAACCCTGGCTGTTAAAATTGGATTTTTGTGTGTCATGAACCAAGATTGAGTATCCAAACATGTTCTCCACAGAGCACTCTCCTGTTCGCTTAGAGACACTTTTTGCACTGTTTTTCTTGTCTACCATCGGCGGATCAACACTTCATCTCCATCAGTGGCTGATAAACACAAGAAAAACAACAGCAGCTTTGCACGAGTCAAATCAAACGTCTCCACCTTAATGCGAACAGGCGGATGAGTGTGCCAAGTTGGGGCTTTTTAAAAAGGGAAGAAAAAACGACAACATATTTAAACAGACTGTGAAAACAATTCCATCTGTCGCCTTTGGCTTGCCACCACACAGCAGATGGAACACTTATCATTATAAATGCTAACTGCTTCCACACTGCCAACTGCCACTTAAATGCCTCTGCCACTTCTCCCTTGATGGTGGCACCAAACAAAGGCACTCATTTATTTTATTATTCCTTCATTATGGCAGACTCGATTAAGGTAATCTATTAAAGGCTAGATCAGTGGTTCACTGTGCCGAGATCCTCAATGTAACAGTAAAGTACTGTAAACGTGGTGAAGGGCTGACGTAAACAACACTCTACACTTGGAGGAGGACAGTCAAGACGACTCCGCAAAAAAACCCTACTTTTTAATTAAAGGCCTTGCAATGCTGCATCTTTAAAAACACTGAATCAATTTCCACAAGATTGGAAAAACTATTGGTGCATACAAAGGGACCGAAACAAAAAGTAGCCTACTGTGGTAATTCAAAGAAGACTAATGGCTTAAAATCCAGGACAAATATGTAAAATAATCAAAAAGGTGTTCGATCAGAAAAATAGTTTGCTACTAAGTAAAAAGAAAAAAAAACAACAACAACAACTATAGGAGTATTTGGCCTAAAGGGCACAGAGGCAAAAGATGAAAAAAATATATATATATACAAGTGAAAAAATTAATTAATAAATATTCAAAATTTTAGTATAAGATATTTTTCAAAAATAATGTGCAATATTATTCATAATTTTATTTATTATTAAAAGGTGTTTTATCAGAAAAACTGTTTGCGACAAAGTTTGCAAAACTATGGAATTGTTTGGGGTAAAGGCAAGAGTGAAAAAATTACAAATATTTAACTAAATAAATAACTAAAATAAATGATTAAAGTATAAAAAAAAAATAATACAAAAAAACTAAAGGGCATAGATAAACAAATAAATAAATACATTGTTAAATTTAAATATAAAAAAATAAACAAATAGATTTTTTTAGTGCATTGCAGTAGATTTTGTAGTTGTGCCTGTCCCATTAAACAAAATGCTTCTTCTTGCGGGTGGTTGTAATGTCAGGGTATTGCTTTGTGGTTGCTAGGGTGTTCTGGATAGTTGCTAGGTGGTTACTTAATGGGCCAAATATGAAGAGCCCAACTCGAAGCGTCTATGATAAAAAAAATCACTTAGACAAGTAGATAGCACACTTCTCCTCTACAAGTTGCAACACTTGAAGTATCATTTATGTTTGTATTGCCAATAGTGCCAAAGTTTTATACTTGAAAAACCAAAGTATGACCAAAATGACCCTTGCTTTTGCAAACTCCACTAATTATAGCAAGATTTCCAATGCCTTTATTCGCGCAAATGATGCATAAAGTCCACTAGAGTCCGGACAAAATCTCAGTGTGTGCTAGTCATGAGAGCCATTTCAGGTGTGCAGGTGATTCAGTGGCCGCGGAACAGTGCGGCACATTATGGCGCTTTTCACTGCATGGTACGGCACGGTACGGCTCGGTATGGTTCACTTTTGGGGGGTTTTCCACTGGGTACAGTACCTGGTACCTTTTTTTAGTACCACTTCGGTTGGGGTTCCAAGCGAACCGTACCGTTACCAAAATGTGACGTGTAAACTCTGCTGATCACGGATTGGCCGGAGAGAATCGTCACTACCTGCGTCACTGAACTTGCGACACAAACACAAAAGAACCGCTAGATTTAAATCAGCACAGCCAGCGAAGGATCGAATACAACTGTCTTGAACGAGCGCACCTTTTTTTAACAACCAAAAAGTGGCTGTTCCCCCTGTTGAGGAAGTACAGACGTTGCTCTCGTTGATAGCAGAGGAGCGGATCCAGTGAGAGCTTGATGGGGCGACGCGGAATGAAAAAGTTTTTTAGGAGTCGCGGCAGTAGAGGCGGCGCAACTATAATGACGTGAATAATCCCGCCCACTCTAAAGCGATACTAAACTGCAGTGGAAACGCAAACCGAGCCGAACCGAGCCGTGCCGTACTGTACTGAGCCGTACCGAGCCGAGTCGTACCACGCAGTGGAAAAGCGCCATTAGTGAAGCCGAACACCACTGACTCCTGAATGGAGGGATGGCGGAGGGTCGATTAGCTGACCGTGATAAATCAGAACACAGCTCTACAAGGGCTTGCCACTGCCACATCGGCTGGTTAAGGGCATTAAAAAATGCAAAGCAGGGCTCCTTCAGCTGCTGCCACACTCTGGAATGCAAGTGAAGATACATTCTGCAATGAAGCATCTTTCTCTGGTGGAGTTTAGCCGGAGCTACAGAAGAGGGAGAAAAATAAATGCCTTTTAATCCAGCTGCTCTCCACCGAAGCCTTCGCCTCACTTCTGGGCACGCGTCTCCGAGACTAAAGGGAAAACACATTAACCCTGCCTGGCATACGCAAGCCCACACTCACACGTAAATACAGCAAACAAAAAATACCGTCCAGAAGTCATTCCTTTTACCTGCGTGTGAGCTATTTTGACAGCTGTCAGCCAAGGCGAGTGGCTGCAGTGCTGCAAGAGCCATCTAAAATTGCGCTTTACTTTCTAATTCAATTTAAAAAACTGGCAGGGAAAGGTTTATTGGCTAAGCTTTAAAACAAAAGGTTGAAAAAGACAAAATGAAGGAGGGCTGGAGAGCATGTCGTTTCTCCGATGGATATCTTTTGTCTTCCTTAAGGGAGCCGGGCTGCCGGAGCGCTATCGCAGGATCAGAGAATGCTGGACAGTGATAAGTGGAAGCCATGGAGAGCCTGAAAGACAAGCCCTATCTCAAGTCTGAAAACACACACACACACACACACACACATACACCTACCCCCTCACACTTCAATGTGGCACTCTGCCTCTACAGCTAGAGGTACTGGTGCACACGTCTGATCATTCAACAGACAATATTAACTCTGTTACAGAAAGCTGCCTATAAACACAGCATTTTAAGGCATCAAGGTGAGCTAAAAATAGTACACACACACTTGGCAAAAAAGTTTATTGTCTATTATCGTGTAGTGTGGTGTGAAGCACAGCTCAAACAGCAGTTTTCTGTTGGTCAATGCTATGAATATGTGAGACCAACTTGAACCTGTTGCAAAATCTGGGTGGGGAAATCTTTTTTCATCATGCAGAATTCCTGGATACATGGATTCCTATCAAAATGACTGGATTTGCCTGAGAACATTTGCCAGACAGTATAGTAAATGTAACCACATCTTAAAGTTCGCATGAAATCAAAATTTACAATATTTATTTTGTTAGTGCACATTGTTAGTCTAAAGGTGAACAATTAATCCATGCAAGTTAATCCTCTGAAAAAAAATGTTTGTCTTGTTTTAATCATAATCTGATCATTTGCTTCCTCTCTGGAATGGCATTCCTCCTCTGATGACGTCAGTTTGACGGCTTGGGCAGAACAAACGCCCCTCCAACCGTTAGTTTGCTGCGAGTGAAAGATGAGAGGAGCGCAAAAATAAAACCCCGCCCTCTACTCAATATTCCATTTCAGTTGGAAATACGTCACCATACTGAAATAAAGTCGGCAGCATCTTCCGGTTCACACAGGCTTTAAGGCTGTTCAAAACGTAACTGCCTTAACTCAGTGACACTATGAAGTGTTCCTAAATATTACAAATTTCATTTAATAATGAAAAGTATTAAAAAAAAAACGCCAGCTGCAAATAAAAATGGATTTTGTCCAATATTTGTGTGTTCTGTGTTATTTATGCTTACTAGGGTAATGCAAGGCATGCAAGACCAACTTCTATCTAAAATGAATGGAGAAATACTGAAATCTCAAACACTGCTTGCCAAACTTAAATTTTTTGTAAATCAGCAACAAAATCTGACAAACTGTCCCCTAAATGTTGTTTTTTTTTATCCTCAAATATAATTTAAAAAGTGTATATTTCACATTGGTACAGCCGAAGCACATGTACAGCCCAGAGTGCATCTAAAAAACAGAATATTTCTATGGAAAGCAGGAACTTCCAATAGCAGCTGCAATGATTTTACCGATGGACCCTTTTCACAAGATTGTGATGACGTCTTTCAAATACTCAGCATCTTAAATCCTCTTTTTTTATATTTTGATTTTTTTTAAATATATACATTTATAAAACTATACTTTGTATTATATCACCTTTTCATCAAGTTACCAAAAAAAAAAAAACTGGTTAAAGCTAATGTGAGGGTGTTTCTAATGCAGTGTCTATGGGAGGGACGGTAAATTTGACATTGTTCTCTCTTCTGACTGCCGATATCGGTCTCTTTCAATTTGTTCCTTTGATTGAAAGTCGTGAAAACACTATCATGTAGTTTTTCTTTTGCTATTTGAGTAATTGGGAATGCAAAAAATATATGTGTGGTACTCTCCCATTCACTGCTCTCGAATTATGAACTATAACGACTTCTGCTGCTGAAAACCCGGAAATGTGAAAAAGGTCTATTGGCAGCTGGCTCTTTTCTTTATGGAGGGAATTATTCTGTCAAAGTGTGTATTACGCTTTCTCCCATTGAGTGAACCATCTTGGTACTTATAAACAGTCTTTGATATTGTGCTGTTAGTTTAGCAACATGCTAATGTCAAATGTATTTGAATCAATTTTAAGGCAAGCAAGATGTAGCACTCTTTGTGTCATAGAGCATTCCAAATCAGTTACTTGTGAGGTTGAGCTATCTTCTATAGCAGCTGCTTTTGTACGGAGTAGGCAGCAAGGCAGCTCGTTAAGTTTCGGAAACAATTCTAAATGCTAATGTTCTAATAAAACTGAAATGCTAGGGAGCAGCTCCAGTGGGGTTTTTACTGATGGCTTAATTATGGCCGTATCAGTTTCAAGGTGGTTTTATAAAACAATTAAAGATGATAGAGTGTTTAGGTTGTCCATTTCAAAGTAATCAACAAGGCTAGCTGTTGTGACCTTCACCGATAACCTCTGCGAAAGCTCAAGAGACTAAAGAACAGGTCAATTATCTATTTTACGTGAGAAGCAAAGAATCAATTTCGAGTCAGTGAATGAATGTTTGACCTAAGACTACAGCTAGAGTTAAAGCACCAATCAGAGAGAGCTAGACGAAGCTTAAAACGGACTAGTGGACAAAGTAATTCCCATTTTTCAAGAGATTTGTGGGTCTCTCTCAGCCATGTTTTCATTAACTAGAGAAGACATAACTGATGATGTCATGCATCCATGGCTAGAAATCCACCTTTATCTTTAGTGGAAATCTGTGAAACGCAGCTGGTGGGTATTAGAAGCCCAATTTCAAGTTTTGGCTTTTTAACACACGTTCGTCATCAGTGAGCTCATGATATGCTCATACTCACAGTCCCTCTCACTTGAAGCTTCTTGGGCTCTGGGCTCATTTCTTGAGGGATGAATTTGATTGGTCCCTTGATCTGCCTCCTGGACCTTTTGGTTCCATCCGGTAGCGTCTCCATGGCGATGTCAGCCTCATCACTGCTGGCCTGGTCGCACTCAGAGCACTGCCTGAAAAAGGATGAGCGACAGAGAGAAAGAGAGTGAGAAAGACAAAGGAGTCAGGTATTCTTTTGCTTTCATTTGACCTTATTGATTCCTCAATATGGAGAACTCTTTGAGATGAGAGAGTGGCTTTCAAGGTCCATGTCAATGTTTTTCCATCAGAAGCAGATGTGTCATATTCATTCCAACAAAAGGGTTGTTAAAATATCCCGCACAAACAATATATGAAATTGAAGGAATAGCCGAATTCTTAATCAGTGCGAGCAAAAGCTTTTTGATTATAAAGTATTACTGTCTCAGGGGCAGGCAGTTGCCAGTAATTAGGTACGACTTGCCCCCCCACACAATTTTATCTTTCAAATGCTTTCTAATTTCCATCCAGCAGTGCGGAACAACATCACGCTTTCTTATTCATGGATTAAATGAATTACTCGAATCAGCAGCGAAAGCATTGGGCTCAGCTTGACAAATAAACAAAACACAGAAACTGTGGAGCTCCACATAATTTTTCAAAGTGACAGTTAGTATAACCTTATGAAAGTAAACATGGAGGGACTTTATGACGCACTGCAAGTGGACTGCTGCACTTAGAATTTGAAATAGCACCTTTATTTTGTGATAGACATTTGAAAAAATAGAGCTGTTAATTTGCAATTAATCATGCCCCCTGACCCATATATAAAGTTGATTTATTTATTAGCATTTCATGTAATATGAATAAAATACGATTACAATTTTTGTCAAATTGACAGCTCTTTGTTTCATTGACAAAAAAAGGGAATTGTTTATAAAACATTTATTTGTTTCCTCTAGAGCAGGGATTCACAAAATTTGGGATTTCAATCATTGATTTTTAAATCATTTGATTTCTGATGTTGTGTTCACATAACATGCAAGTAAATAATTAAATATTTTCTAAATATCTTTTTTAGTGAGTATTTAATTATGAGTGTTTGTATTTACTTATTTTAAACGTTACATCTTTATAATCACTAGCCAGTATTGATAATCAGAAACCCTGCTCCAGAGATGTCAGCACTTCTAAAAGTTACTTCTATCCCATTTTAAATCCATCTCCTACTCCTGTTCTCACCAGTAGCTGTTTTTGGTCTTCTTCGGCATGCGTGTGAGAGGCGGGTCCAGGCAGCCCAGGTGGTAATGCAGCTTACAGGTGTCACATAGCAGTAAAAGATGCTGGTCTTGGTTTTTCTTACAGATCCCACAGCTGCACAGAACATGAAACTGTTTTTTATTTACAGCACATAACCGTATTAAAACATTGCCTCTTAAGGCATCTTTTCACACATTTTTCTCTCTTTTAGCACATAATAATTTATGAATTCTAGGTCAATGTTTAAAAAAGATATTACAATAACCGTGGCCAAGTGTCGTGACTGATGCCGGGCACATGCTGGCGCCCTGTATCGGCTGCAAGCTAACCTGTAGAGCATAGCTGGGAGGCTCGACGACTTCCCTGGTGATCCCTCCTTCTTGCTTGGCTTTCTCTCTTTGGGAGCTTTCAGAACTGCAGGACAGTTCAATTTCTGCAAATAAAGCAGAGCACTGAAATGTAGATACATTTGAAAGACACATAAACAGCATAATATTAAACCACACCTTCATAACTAATGAAAGATACTTTTAAGGTCATATTCTAAAGAAAACATTGAGTGTTTGCCAGGGCAGTGCTGTGCAGATGATAAGGTGATCTGAGTGAAGCACCTCCAGTATGATATTCGGGTAATAGATATGGCTTGCGTCCTTTAATGCATCTCTATTGGACATTTCAGCCTGTTTTATTGTCTGCAGGCAAAAACTGTAAGTCAACCACTTTAGAAAAGAATCTAAAACTGCACAACTTGAGGTATTCATGTCCTTATCAAGCACTATTTGGTGAAATGCAATTAAACATTTTAGAGTATAACATAAATTTTTCACAAATCTGTTTTTGATGGTTTTTTGACAGATAGATGGACGAACGGATAGATAGATCAACAGATGATATACGTGACACATACGTAGGCTCAAATAAATAAAAGAGAATGCAAACAGTGATACTCCTTTAAAAAAAATAGTAAATTTATTTATTTTCTCAAATTTAAGTAAATTTATTTTGGAAAAATGTGCTTAAAGCAAGAATAAAATGCTTTCAATTTACATTTATCATCAGTGTTCAATCGAGAATGTTTTGTCCCTGAGCACTTTGGCATTTTTTGCTTGTTTATTAATATTCTCAGAAATTTCTTCTTTCAATATAGTGTGCAGGATTTGCTTTGTCTTCCCCACGTTTTATGTTTTTCTTCAATGTTAAAATACTTTTATCCGATCCTTAGGTGAAGAGACAACAATAAGCACAAACACTGTGTCTCTACAGAGCTTTCAATATGTTTGTTTGAGCGGCCTGACATAGAAATACTGCCTTAACAAATAAATGGTGGGTTTGTGACAATGGAAGCTGGCCGGAGCGTTTGGGAAAGTTGTTTGAATTAATGCTTTTCTGTTTGATGCTGCTCTTGGCACAGAAATCTGTTTTTCTCTGGTTTCCTCTACATGTAACTTTCCTAATAGCTTTCATCATGGTTATGATGCATCACACAAAGCACTTGACGCCCCTTATAGTGCAAATACAAGGAAACATATTATTTTAAAGATCTTTTGACAAAACAAGGTCACTTGACATTGACAATCACTTTGTATTTATATTTAAAGGGAAATGAAAGAAAGGGTGAGCTAGATCTTACAGACACCTAGAGGAGGCAACTATGTGACTTTCATTCTGGAATGGCAAATAAGCAACATTAGACATTTTACATATAGGTACAACTATTGCTATAATATAATGTAAATAAGCTGAATTAAGTTTTTCTAAGAAAGTTACTTCTAGAGATGCTTGGATGGGTTTGGAGAGAGGATAGTGGCCAGGAAAAAAAAAAGTTGTCTATTTTCCGTCTATACATCTGTGCTGCATCTTTTCTGTCTGGGTTAATTAGAAAAATTATCTAGTAGGAACCTGTTGCGCAGCAACACAGAGCGGCTTCTCTCTAGAGGCTTTCTAATCTGAGCATGCTCAGTTCAGTGTGCCCATGGTGACAGTCCCTCTCCACCGCACCACAGGGATTATAACAGGCCGGAGAGCCGAGTGAGGAGATGCCAGCTTTCACATCCTGCAAGCTCTGGGTTACTGTGGACAGTCCCTCCTATCCACACTATTTCAGGGGGAATATTATTTGGAGAAAGGTGTTTGCAGAAGAACAAAACAAAACAACAACAACAAAAAAAGCTTCACAAAACAGCCGAACAGGCGGTTGGCCATCTGCTGAGGGAGCCAGACAGACTTTGCTGTCTTGCAGAGATTGTGGAGAATCCCATTGGTACACTGAGAGGGGTCATATAACTCACGAAATTTCCAAATGGGCTGGACTTGTATGGGGAGCCCACAATGACGTTGGTGTCCACATGAAACATTTCATTTAATATAACAAGATTTTAATTTAATTTAATTTTTTTTTACATTCATGAAAACATACAATTGCTAACATGACTAAAGATAAACAGGAATTAAAGAAACAACATCTAATGTGGGGAAAGAACAAAATTATCCTTTTTAGTCCATAAATTGTCAGCAAATTCACAAGTCCACAGCTGAATTTTTAAAGTTCTCTAAAAAACTTGATTAAAAATAAATAAAAATAATTATTAGACTAATGCTAATTATAAACTTTTCAATACAATATTTCAGAGTTTTTGTACTGTACATAAAGCTTTGTTGTTGTTGTTGTGATTGTTTTTGTGCCAACTTAGGACTGGGGTTGGGATTCGAAAATCAATTCCAATTCCAGAATCGGATACTTAAGGTCAGGAATCAGATACTTGCTGTAAAATGAAAATTTAAATTCCACCTATTAATTCCTGTGTGCGCATCTTTTTTTTTTTTTTAGGTGGTGAAAAGGGGCTGTTAAAAATGTATTTGTCTTTGAATCATTCATTCAAGAGATTCATTCAAAAACACTGATTCATCTAGTAATGAAACAAGTAAATCTTGAGTGAGTCATTGAATCATTCCATTCATTTTGTTTAGTTGTGTAATATTTTTTCTTCAGAATTATGAGAACTATTATAATTTTGCTCAGTGTACTTCTGTAGCATGTTAGTGCTTCTGCAGAACCACAAATGATTATTTTTGTTGTTGTTGTTGTATAAACATCTGCTTATATGTGGGAGGGAAAAAATAAAAATTTCATTTTTTTTTTAACCACATTGGAATCAAAACTGGGGATCAATAAGAATCGGAATCGTTAAGCAGAATCGTAATCGGAATTGAAATTGATAAAATTCAAACAATGCCCAACCCTAAGTTTAATGGACATTAGGTGAGCACATATAGAAAATAATAGCTTGCTCAAGTGTCAAGAACCAGATCAGTTTGATTCACCTATGAATCATTCAACTTCATATTTGAATTGGATTACTGTTTCATTCATTATCAGTGTTGAAGCATGCATTAAGATGCAACTGAAGAAAACAAAGTATATAATCTTTGCAAATAATTTTGTACATCAATGACCCTTTTCACATTTCCAAGGTTCTCTGATGTGTAAGTCGTAGTGGTGAATGGAAACTACAACAACTATTAGGGATGTACAATGCACCCCGGGACGGTTGAAAATCGAGACAAATATGTGACTATTCAAATGCAGCACATTTGTTGGATTGTGATTAAAATACAGTGGTTGCCTCTAATTTTAAATGGAAAGAGCACAGGCAAAGCCTTGTTTATATGCAGAGATTTCTTTTTTTGTGTTATTTATTTCAATTTAGTTTTGTTAGCTGACATATTTCAATTTCACAAAGAAATATGCAGTGTTTGTCCAAGCAATAATAAAAGGAGACTTTTTCATTTGTCTTAAATTTCATTTTGATCAAAAACTATGAGAAAAATTGTATTGTGAAATCAGTATAGCAAATTGTATTGCATCGTGAGTTGTTACATCCCTAACAAATATATATTTTTCAAATCCATAGCATAATTTGTCATTTTCTAAAAATGACTGGACTGATGGTTCATAAAGCAGTAATTTAGTTTTTTTGATATGCTTTTTTAACTAATAACTTACTAATAAGTAAGTTTGAATAAGTTTAAATAAATAACTTTTTTTACCAATAACTTTAAACTCTAATATGAAAGTGTACTTGTTTTTCTTTTAATAAGAACATCCAAAACTGTGGAATATTTATTCACAAATAATAGCTTGTTCACATCATGTCAGGAACCAGATCAGTCCAATTTGTGAATCAGATCATTGTTCAATTTGATATCATTGTTGAAACATTAGTTAAAATGTAAGCGAAGGACACAAAGTATAAAATCTTTGGAAATATTTTGCACACCAATGGACCTTTTTCACATTTCCGGGGTTCTCGGAAGTGGAGGTCATAGTGGTGAACAGAAACTACAACAAATATCATTTCTGCATTACCATTTGCTCCAATAGTAAGAAAAGAGACAAGAGAAAAATGTCAAATTTGCCATCATGCTCCAGCCGTTGCATTAGAAACACTCTGTAATGTAATGCAACAAAACGTACAGTGTTATTAAAATTTAGAAGATCATATTGACAACAAATTATATGCTGCATACAAGTTTGCAAAGGTCAAAAGATCCTTTTGCCCCTTTCAAAGCGCACTGGTGAGAGTTCTCCCTCACCCAGGGTGGCACGAGAGACGAGACCCTCTCCTGAGATCATCAATAATTTGAGGGTTACGTGCAGATGCCAATGACTGATAGGGAACGAAAATGTAGTAGATAGATGACACAAAGGAGCGGGGCGCCATGACTGATGTTGCTACTTAAGCACTGCGCATTTTCTAATTATGTGATTTATGACCATCATTGCAGATTCACTGGCTCGCTCTTTTCAAGACCACTCGGCTCTCCTCGCCTACTTCTACCTCCTCGCTCCATTATTGCAGCATTTATCTGCCGAGAGGACATTTTAAGAGATTCTTTTAATTAACCATCTTACACACTCTCTAAGCCGGGTAACTGGTTATTCAACGCAAATTAAGTTTTAAACAAGTGCGCATGGGTGCATACAAATGGGTGCCTTTTAAATGTTTTGTCGCGGCATCAAAAGTGAGATAATGACGCGAGCGGCAGTTCAGACTGTTGCTGTTTTAGGTTATCGCAAGGAAGTTTGGGCTCTCATCCTCATTCCAGACAGGCATCTCATCAAATTCACTCTTCCCGGGTGTATCATAGTGATTAAAAAAGTGACAAAACACAGAGGACTGGCGATACCTCCTCAGTAACAGGTTCTCACTCTGAAGCCATGCTGTAAGGCCTGGGCTTTTTACCACTACACTAACTCTCCACATATGCACGCATAATCTGCATGAAATTGAGCAACGTTTAGCTCCAACAAAAGGGAATAAACTTTTTGACAAACTTTTGGAATATTTTAAAACCTTGAATCCTAACAATTCCTTTCACGGTTGCTGTTGCCAATGACATTTTTGTTTCGGGGCATATCCTGCTAAATGGCATTCTAAGCACAGACTGTTATTTAGACAAAAAGAGAGATCTACAGAACATTTCAGACTTTCGCACTCATTAAGTGACCGTCACCCATGGCGACGCACCTTGGTGATGTGGTTGCCATAGTGAGCAGGGGAGAGGTTGGCGGCTTTTAGCTACAGAGTCAGGGCTGAGTGCATGGCCAATGACAGGTCAATCAGTTAGCGCAAATGAAAGAATTTCGCAAACAGGAGGCCCATTACAGCGAAGAGAATTACCTCAACGCTGTCTACCCTGTGGGGTGCTGCCTACAATCTAGATTTCTTTCAATCACAGCTCATTACCCAGGTGTGAAAAATCCAGGGAGAAGACTTCTGCTCTCTTTACACTCTTTTCACTGTGAAGTCAAAAACGAATCCTGCGAACAATATGCTACCACCACCAGATCCACGTGACAGGTCTCAGTACCCACAACTGTGAAAGGTGTGTATTATTAGCCAAAGAGATGTTGACTCAAATCACTTCACACTTTATTGACTAAAGGTTAATAAGCTATAATGTTTAATATAGCTTTCAAAATAAGAGTCTGATGTACCATGGAGACATAAATGTTCAAATTTACAGTCATTAATGCCCATTAACGGAAGCTAAGCTGCAAAAAATATGGATGGCTATAGTTATATTTTTTGTCATAACCACAAATTATGGTGTGTACTATGTTAATAGTTCAAGTGAAAACATTAGCTAATTATTACAAAGGTTGTTTCAGAGTAGCTGCTGTAATGTTAAGGGAATTAATTTTCTGAACTGATCACACGATTCTTCAGAAATCATGCTGATTTGCTGCTCGAGAAACATTTCTTATTATTATAAATGCTGAAAACCGTAGGATTGTCTTATTTTAAATATATATAGCATAATAGCAAATAACAGCATTTAAAAAAAAAATAATTAATGTAACCATTTACTGTCACTTTTGATCAATTGAATACATCCTTGCTGAAATAAATATTTCTTAAAAAAAAAAAAACTTAAAAACTTAACTGACCTCAAATTTCTGAATGGTAGTGTAACTTAAAAGGTGCACAGAACAAAATAATGTTTAAAAAGGATAACAAAAACAAATAAATGAACCAATGTTTTAAACCGACAGATTCAAAAAGAAAAAAAAAAAAAAACAAGACCTTGCCAAGCAGTTCACCCAAAAATGAAAATGCTGTCATTAATTACTCACCCTTATGTCATTCCAAACCCATAAGACCTTCGCTCATCTTCGGAACACAAATTAAGATATTTTCTTAAGATATAGAAAGCTAAGATAGCTTTCTGACCCTGCGTAATCAGCAACACAACTACCAGTTAAAGACCAAGAAAGGTAGTAAAGGACATTATCAAAATAGTCCCTGACATCAGTGGTTCAACCGCAATTTTATGAAGCTTCGAGAATACTTTTTGTGTGCCAAGAAAACAAAAATAATACTTTATTAAACAATTTCTTCTCTTCTGTGTCAGTCTTCGACGCACGTTCACGAAAGCACTGCGACATATGCGTGTGGTGCTGCTGACGTAGAACCCGAATCCGTTGAGGCTTGTTTGCAAGCAGAGGAATGCACATGCATGCATTGTGGTACTGTCATGAAATTGTTGAATAAAGTCGTTATTTTTGTTTTTGTCATTCTTTTTGTTTTCTTGTGGTTGACCAACTGATGTCACATGGACTATTTTAATCATGTCCTTACTACCTTTCTGAGCCTTAAATGTGGTAGTTCCTTTACTGTCTATGCAGGGTCAGAAAGCTCTCAGATTTCATCAAAAATATCTTAATTTGTGTTCCAAAGATGAACCAAGGCCTTACAGGTTTGGAACAACATGAAGGTGAGTAATTAATGACAGAATTTTCATTTTTGGGTGAACTATCCCTTTAATACTTTATGCTTTATTTCACTGTAAATATTATCCTATATAAGATACTTAAATCCACTTTCAAATCTGATGGCTTTATTTTATTTTTTTCCATTTTAATGCATTTTAAAAAGACACACTGGATTTACATACAGAAGTCTTAATTGTACAGTAACAAAAACAGCCTCTTTAATCTAAAGGTCATTGAGAGGGTGGAAAATAGTTACAGAAAAAAAAAAAGAAAAACAAAATTCAAGATTAAAACCTTTGTTTTTAAGAAACCTTGAGTTATATAGGATTGAAGTGGAATTCAGAAATATGCTATAAAAGTGTAAAATATGGGCCCATCCCAACCTGATCAGAGTGCTTGAAGCAAGCGGTTTGTATCAGGGTGGGCTGTAAGCTCACTGGAGCTGTGATAGATGAGGCGTGCAGTCGGATCAAGGATGGGATGGGGCGTAGAGAGACGGAATGAAGATGGACGGGGAGAGAAAGGATGAGGAGGTTGAAGGTAAGCCATACCTGTCCAAGGACCCCCCCCATCATGCTCCATATGGCTTGGCCCTCGGTCCTCAGCTGGCCATTGACATTCTGCAGGTCCTCCAGAGACTCGCACAGCTGTGGCAGATAAAACCGCAGCAAGGCAGTAGATAAGATAAGACAAGGACAAGTTGGGCAGCTTAGTCTGTTACACACACACACACACACACACACGCACGCAGGGACGGACGGACGGACGGACGGACTAACGTACAAATGCAAAGGTGTACACAAATCTGTGAACATCTGAATGCCCAATACATGCATACACTTTCACTGTGCATTACAAAATCCAGGTTGATTTTAGGTAAACAACAAATGATACACATCAAAACACTCTCGTGCAAAAAATAACATTTCCAACTATTAACAGATTCAGAGCCCAGCACACCATGAAATAAGGGATTACACTTCCTGCGTTTACATCTGTCTCATTCGCGCACACACACACACACCATGGTGGCATTTCGGCATGTAGGGGCCACTCTCAGCTCCAGACAGTAGATAAGCATCAGGCAGGCATTTGATAAAGACGATGATGAGAGGAAACATTGGAGAGGTGAAGTTATTATGGGTATGTGAAACGAAACTGCAGAGAGCCGTCCCTTATCTCCGCTGTCTGTGAAGATGAGGCTCCACGTGGAGAGCTTGAGCTAACATTTAAAACCGGCTCCTCTCCACCACTCACTTCAGATTAATACTGACGGCTCAGCGGGGGCTAACACATATTAATGCAATTATTTATATAGTTACATATCATTAATTTTAATGGTTTCTACAAAAATTTTATTAATAAATTTCAATCCTATTTATACAGTGGCCCCTACAAGTATTTGGGTATTTAAAGGGACAGTTGACCCAAAAACACAAATGTTGTCCTCATTTAATTTTTTCTGCCGAACACAAAAGAAGATATTTTAAAGAACATTGGGCTTCAAACAATATTGGACCCCATTTACTTTCATTGTATACACAAAAAAAAATTGTATCAAAATATCTTCTGCTGTGTTCCATTGAAGCACAAACAATATATATTGAGAGATACACTTACTGTTTTATAAAATACCTGTGAAGTCATCACAGACATTAGCTTTTTCTCATTGGTGACGCAAATGCACTGCAGTTTGCAATTATACAATGTTAAAAACATTGAACCAAACAATCCAACTAACCATGTAACATACTATATAATTCAGGATTATTATACATAATTTCCAGAGGACTCAGTCCCTGCCTTAGACACAACATTTGTGAATAAGCAGTCAGCTTTCCACAGATGTTGATTTTCACCGGGATCTATCTCTAAGGCCGGCGTTGTGCTAATGCATGTTGAGTGCCGTAATTAACAACACACACTCCATTAATACCGCTTAATACATGCGGTGCAGAAAGACTGGACGCCACATTAACTCCTCCAACTTTCTCTCCTCGCTTTCATTCTATTTCTCATTGGGCCAGATGAGAAAACACAATCTACCCAAATCTGCTTCGAGAGATCATGTTTAGGAGGATTGAGGGTAGGAGGCAAATAAATAAGGCAGCACAGAACATTAGTTGCCGTTATACCAGGGGTTTTGAAAATTTTATTAGGTTTTTTTTTGTTTGTTTGTTTGGATTTAGCATTTAATTTTTTTGTTTCGTTTTAATTTCATTGTTCATAAATATATTTTTATTTTGTTTGTATTTTCTGAACTTTAGTTGGCTGGTTTGCACCAACTTTTTTTTTTCTTTTCTTTTGTACTTGTTTTATTTTTGCTTCAGTGGAAGATCAGTTTTTATTGTTAATTTTTCATTGTTTGTGTTACTTGAAACAAAGCAGAAATAAAATATAAATATTAGTTGAAAAACAAACTTGTTGACTTGTCAACTAACTAAAGTTTAAAGTATTAAAATCACTAAAACATTAAATAAAAGCTAAACAGAAATATATAAAAAACAAGTAATTAAAATAACAAAAGTAATACAATTACAAAAAACTTCACCTAAAGTTAAAATGAAAAATAAAAACAAAGTATCAAATTATTAATTCAAGTTGTTTATAAATACCACAATACTAAAATAGAACTGTTAGCAGCAGAATACACTACTAAACTCATTCTCACTATTTTTTTATTGCATTTCCATTTGTAGCTTTAGTTGAATTTTTCAGTCTTTTGCCATTTTTTTCCCATTTTAGTTAACAGAAATATTATTCACTGCCAGTTTTTGTCATCTGAATTTACGTTAACAAAAATAACCTTGTGTTATACAAGATCCCTGCTTTTTTATTCCTCTCTGCAGTTGGTCCGGCACAAAGCAGCTTAAAAGGAGACTTCACAATTGTATAGTTAATGGAAAGACTGAAGCATAACTGCCATTATATAGTAGCTGTTTAGGAGCTTTTCCGCCTGCTCCTGTGATAATATTCCAGCAGCGCGTCGTTATTTCCTGGTGTGCGTGCCTCTGCTTAAGCACCAATGGCCAAAACAAATGTGCTACGGACAAGCGCTAATGAAAAAAAAACAGATGCTAGCTAGAGCCTGGAGTGTCAATAGTAGACAGACCTTGTTGTACTCCATGTGCAGCTTCTCCTGCTCAGTCTCCAGTTTGTCTTTAAGGTTCTTCTGCTCCACAATGTTGTCCTGGATCTGAATCATCCTCATGTTCCGCTCTGAATATCAACAGACACGAACAAATCGATACTGAGATTGCTATCAGAGTACAGGAAAAAGTATATCAAAGGAAGATTGAGGGAGAAAGTGTGAAAAAAGAGGAACGTTAAGAGAAAAAGAGGGAGAGAAAGTGCGCTGATAGAGGATAGGCCTCCTGCTAGAACCTAATGGAGTGTGTGCCCAAGGTTACTCTACACATCTGCTCTTAACATCACTCATTTGGAGGGCAAGTGCCTAGCTGCAAGGCTACAGAGCGGGATGCATGTCTCACGATCACTGTCTGATACAGCCTGCTGTTCCGCAGGCACATTCAAATATGTTAGGGACAGCAATTCACATGCTGCAAATGCATCATTGCTAGTTTTGCCTATTAAAATTAAAAAGTGGAAAATATTATCATAAGAGGGTTGAGAAACGCTGATTCTAAAAAAATAGATCATAGGCCTGATGAGTTAAAGGGTTAGTTCACCCAAAAATGCAAATTAGCCCATAAATTACTCACCCTCAAGTCATCCTAGGTGTATATGACTTTCTTCTTTCAGACGAATCCAGTCGGAGTTATATTAAAAATTGTCTTTGATCTTTCAAGCTGTTTCATGGCACTCAGCGGGTGTTGCATGCTTCGGTCCAAAACAAGTTAAATAAAAAGCGCCCATCCATAAAAAAAAATGTCTCACACGGCTCCGGGGGGTGAACAAAGGCCTTCTGTAGCGAATCGGTCCGTTTTTGTAAGAAAAATATCCATATTCAAAACGTAATAATCACTTTAATGTAGCTTGCGCTCACTGTTGTACACGGAAGCAGTTCCGGGGGAATGACGTATGAGTTCAGCTTTGCGCCGCTCAGAAGTGACGCACGTGGAAACGCAGCGGAGAGATCAAAACAAAACAACGGTCACGAATTAGAAGTACAAAACGAGGATTTGTAAAAAAGAATGTC
>NW_015537969.1:2712592-2712837 GCF_001515605.1 Sinocyclocheilus anshuiensis
AAAAGCACGATTTGTAAAGAAGAATGTCGGAGGATTTCGATATAAGCCAAGAGGAGTCTGGTTTTCCTTTGCTAAAGTAAGGAAACTTTGCTTCCTTTGCTCTTGTTAACAAAGGTTGGTTTTCACGAGACTCACCGGCACATGCACAACCTCAGAGGTCATCCGCCCTGAACTGCTTCTGTGTACAACTGTTGGTGCAAGCTACATTAAAGTGATTATTACGTTTTGAATATGGATATTTTTCT
>NW_015537969.1:2713322-2723778 GCF_001515605.1 Sinocyclocheilus anshuiensis
GTGACGCACGCGGAAACGCAGCGGAGAGATCAAAACAAAACAATGGTCACTTATTAGAAGTACAAAACGAGGATTTGTAATAAAGAAGAATGTCGGAGGATTTCGATATAAGCCAAGAGGAGTCTGGTTTTCCTTTGCTAAAGTAAGGAAACTTTGCTTCCTTTGCTCTTGTTAACAAAGGTTGGTTTTCACGAGACTCACCGGCACATGCACAACCTCAGAGGTCATCCGCCCTGAACTGCTTCTGTGTACAACTGTTGGTGCAAGCTACATTAAAGTGATTATTACGTTTTGAATATGGATATTTTTCTTACAAAAATGCATCAATTCGCTACAGAAGGCCTTTGTTCACCCCGCGGAGCCGTGTGAGACACTTTTTTTTTTATGGATGGGCACTTTTTATTTAACATGTTTTGGACTGAAGCATGCAACACCCGCTGAGTGCCATGAAACAGCCTGAAAGATCAAAGACAATTTTTAATATAACTCCGACTGGATTCGTCTGAAAGAAGAAAGTCATATACACCTAGGATGACTTGAGGGTGAGTAATTTATGGGCTAATTTTCATTTTTGGCTGAACTAACCATTTAAAGACACTCAAAGACACTTGGGACAGTTGACAGAATTGTGAAATGTTTTTAAGTCTTGTCAATTTAAATATTCAAGCAATTTCAAACCATTCAAGCGCAAGAACACGTAAAAGAGACCAACAGAGTACCAAACTGAGTTATCTTTCACATCATCTTGTTCTTGAACACAAACACACATTAAAAAAGTCCAAATGTCTTGGCGAGTATACTCAAACAGTTGTTTTTTTAAGTGAAAATAAATAAGAAAGTTGAGAAAGAAACTGAATGTGTATCAGTATACTGGATATGTGCATTAGGCCTAATGTACCTGCTGCTGTCTGTATCATTAATGATAATCAAACAACAAAAGACAAAGAGAAAATCGCTCAGCGCTATTGACTGAATAACATTTGTAACTTTAATAAACATTAATCTGAAGACAGAAGACTGCAGGTTGTTTTACATTTGACTGTTTATACACTGCTTATTTCATCTGTATCTTTGTTCTATTGTATTTATTTGTGCCATTACTTGTTCTTATTTTATATTTGACTATTTACTTGTCTTTAAAGTAATAATTCACCCAAAAATGAAAATGTACTAAACCTCAGGGCATTCAAGATGTTAAGTTAAAAATGTCTTGATGGATTTCTTTATTACAGACATACAGCTTTTCACTTGACAAGACATTCATTAATGGACTGGAGTCGTGTGTATAATTTGTAGATTATTATTATTATGTTTTTGTCAGCGATTATGACTCTCATCCTGAAGGCACCCATTCACTACAGATGATCCATTGGTGAGCAAGTGATGTAAAGCTGAACAAACAAACTCATCTACATCTTGGATGCCCTGAGGGTTAGTACATTTTCTGCAATTTTTTGGGATGAAATACTGCTTTAATATTGTTGAAACTTTATATTAGTTAAACTAGATTTAGCTGTGGTATCGAAATTGGAATTGTTTCAAACCACCTACCTAGGTAGTAGTTAACAAAGTCTGCCGTGAGGGCAGGCTGCTTATGTTTACGCCGTCCGTCCACGCTTGCGCTGGTATCGGATGTGTCCACGGGGAAGATGTCTGTGCTGATACCCATAAGCTCTGCTTTACGCATCAGCTTACGGATGGCTGAAGCACTAGAGGTGAGCGGCCGGGGAAGCTTCTCTCGGGGCACCCACGCCTGCGGCCGAGTGTTTCGAGACAGCTCTGCTTTCGCTCTGTACTGCTGGAGCCGCGTGGTTATTCGAGCCTAGAGGTTGGGAAATCACAAGCATTCAAAAATAAATGATGACTGATCATTCAACAGTCTATCTGATGTATGGAAGACAATGTCTGTCTCGGAGTAAAGCGGACCTGAGCGTCAGGTGTGAGCTGCTTCTCCCTTTCCTGCAAAGACACTTTGCAGTAAGACTGCAGGGCCAGATAGTTCTTCCTTTTCCATTTCCTGTCAAAGCGGTCTGCGTGCTGCTTGCAATAGGCAAAGAATGGATCCGCAATGTCCTGTGGGTAAAAATGGATCATGACTTTAGAGACAGACTCCCACGAGACCTTAAATCTTGAAATATAGCTTGGTAAAACAGAGAAAAGGAAAAATCAGTGATGAATGACATGTTGTTAATAATCTGTTTTATATCAGTTATTAATAATATAAAATAGATGGGTCCGATTAAAATTCTGACTGGATGAAATGCATACACAGCCACTGTGAAATGGCGATAAACACAAATCTGTATTTATGTATTAAGGCAGCAAGCTACTAGATTGCTTGGTATAGCTGTACACAGTATATAGTGTAACACAGCCTCTCAAAACTAATTGCTTTATTTTTTTCCTCTAAAATAGGGGTCTTCAAACTTTTTCTTACCAAGTACACTTTGGTAAACAAAGAGATGTTACATTTTACGGTGTAAAACTGATGATTAGCCTGGGCTATAATATCATGTGTATAGCATCATATTAATGCATTTTCATATTTTATGATACCGTTCAAAAGTTTTTAAATTAAATGAATCAAAAGTGACAGTAAATGCAGCATAATTATAACACTGTAGAATATTTCTATTTCAAATAAATGGCGTTCTTTTGAACTTTCTATTCATCAAAGAATCCAGAAAAACATTCAGCAGCACTACCATTTTAACATTGATAAGAAGAAATGTTTCTTGACCAGCAAAGCAGCATATTAGAATGATTTCTAAACGATCATGTGACACCGAAGACTGGGGTAATGTCAGCTAAAAATTCAGCTTCGACATCACAGAAATAAATTACATTTTAAATTAGAAATCAGTTATTTTAAATTGTAATATTTCACCATATTACTGTTTTTAATTTTTACTTTATTTTTGATCAAACAAATACAGTCATACATGTACATCATATTTTATGGCTACTTGCAGTACTTCATAATTTATTCTGGGAGGGACAATAGAACAATGGAACAAGAAGCTGAACTACGGCTTCTTTAGCTTGGTTGAAGTTATTTAAATTTTAAAATAATATGGTATCATTAGTATTGTATTTTGTTTAAAATTAGTATGAAATGCAACATGATTAACAAATCCTCTTAAGTTTGGTCATGGACAAATTCCCTTCTGTTGAAAAACCTGCTTGAAACAAACACTGGTCAACCTGGGTGTTTAAGACAGATTCTTAATTTGGCAATTCCTCAAACAACCAATAAATTGAAAGAAACAAAAACAACACCAAAAACAACAACAACAACAAACAATAAAACTGTTCAATGTCTTGCAAAATCAGAGTGATGTCTAGAGTGATGTCTAAAAGCATGAAAAAAATCCTTGGTTGTGGTGCAAAACCTACTTCTTAAAATGCGCACAACTTGGACAAATGTGAGGGAAAGGCTGAAGTCCAAAACAAAAACAAAATCTCTGAGTGATTTGATTAAGGTTATTTCAAGATGTTTTCCATCATCTCAAATACCTCACTATTGTTAACGTGGCACAATTGCTGCTGGTTTCATTTTAAGTGCTTGTGTGCTCTAGACACCTGATAATTCTAATATACAATTTGATTACGGGGGAAACAGGAGTATCTTCTGAAATACAGGCTCACGCTTTTTGGCTGTTGGGATAATGATGCCCAGCGCTCCAGATTTTTATAGACCATCGGTGTCTGCGCATTCTCTGATAGCTGTGATAAATAGCCAGTCACAAAAGGCCTGTAAAAATCCCCCTTCCTTTTAAAGGACAAGTACATTTTGCAGAGAATGTGGGAGCTGCAGCTGGGGGGCAAGACAATGACTGATGTAAGGCTGGCGGGATTTTTCCAGGAATGGAAGGAGACTGCAGATCTGCCTTTCTCAGAAACAGCTTTCTATGGAAGGGGAGAGAATCTTAGAACAATGTCAGCCTATTTCAACAGTTTCAAATCTCTGCAGCTGAGACGTTCGCAGCAAGTTTCTCTTGCTGAGCTCACATCTCCTTGTCACAAGCATAGCATTTCTCCCCCTCCCTCGAGGGCACAGCCATTTTCTGTCATCCACAGAATCGTTTAGGCTTAAGGTGTCTCACTGGATGCTATCAGCCCACTCACCTGTTGATATGAGGCCCTTTGCACAGCCGACTGAATTAAGTGGATTGCAGTGAGTAGGCACTTTCGCCAGTGTTTATCTGCGCTGAACGCCACCATCATATGCTTCTCCAATATGGATGCATATATGAGCCATGAGGCTGATGGTCTGTGACCACGGCCTGGGCTGGGAATTTGTTCAACTGGATGACCTGCTCTCGTGCTCTGAGCCCTCTCTTTACGCTTATAGGTATCTGTTTGATAAACTCTCGCACATGCACTTCAAACGTGCATGTGAAAAACACATGTTGACAGAGAATCAGAATCTTCTTAAAAGAACAGTTCACGCAAAAATTAACATTCATTCACCCTCAGGCCATCCAAGATGGAGATCAGTTTGTTTCTTCTTTGGAACAGATTTGGAGAAATTTAGCATTATGTCACCTGCACACCAATGGATCCAATGCTGTGAATGGGTGCCGGTAGAATGAGAGCAAACAGCTGATAAAAACAACACAATAATCTACAAGTAACCCACACGACTCTAGTGCACCAATTATCATCTTGTAAAGTGAGAAACTGCGTGATGTAAGAAAAAATCAATTTTTGCATTTTAAATTTAAACCAATTCGCTGAAATTATGAAAAGTCCATCCCCTGTTGTCCGCTTACATTTAGTCCATCAAGATATCTGCACAAGACATTATTTGATGGACTGGAGCTGTGTGGATTACTTGTTATGTTTTTATAAGCTGTTTGTCAAATGGACCATTTTTATGATATTTTCATGATGATGTTGTCATTTTAGAGCTTGTTTACCCCAGTCCTCATCCATTTTCATTACAGTAAAAAGAGTGGCCAGAATATTCTTTAACACCTTTAGTGTTCCACAGAAAGAAGTCAGTCCAACAGGTTTTGGAACAAATGTGGGTCAGAAGTAAAAATTCAGTATTTGCTTTGAAATGGATTTGAGGATTTTTATTTTTTATTGAGGAATCCTTTTAAAAGAGTTAGATAAGAGCTGGAATGTTAAAATCATGACTCTAAACATTACAAAGCTGGCATCACAAGAATGCGACTGTGGGGAAGTTGGGGAAAAACATGAAATAATGCAGTTCAAAGAGGATGACCACACACTGACCTCTTCTGCAGCAGCTTCAGACAGCAGCCCTTCTCGTTGAGCACACGTAACGTGGAAGAACGAGCGGCACATTCCAGCATCACAGCTGATGCAAACACCTGTTCGAGCAAAGCGTGCATCTTCGCACAAACTGCACTCCTGTAAACCATTAACCCAAACAGGACATTGTGACAACAGCAAATGACAGAAAACTACTAAGAAAATATGACAGGGAAAACTTTCTAGCATTTGCTAACTTCACATCTTCTTACTTTCCCTCTTAAGACTTGGGATTATTTCTATTTTTGCAAAGTCAAGAAAGGTAAACCGAAAGCTGATTGTGTAACACAGCTTTAATATGAAAAAAAAAAAGATCTTTAAACACCATTATAACAATCCCACATTCATTTACTGTATAGTTCTATATTTAAGACAAGGTGGACAACGAGTCTCTAAAAGCCCATTTGACTTTCTCCAATTACTGGAGTTCAAAATTAAAATAATAATAGCCTTTCTCTAGGAGTAATTTCTTTTCACATGTACAGCACAAACCATTAAAGAAAGCCTTTCAAGTGCTTCTAACGTAATTTGCTTCCCAGTAAAAGGAACATCTTCTGACTTACTGACACATAAAATAATGTCAGATAGAGTAAATGTCAAAATGTCTACAGTCGACAGAAATTCTTGGGAGGGAAGTGAAAGATGCCCTTTGCTCAGAAAAGGAAGTCAGCATTTCACATCTTTTATCAGAAATTTCTTTTGTTTTTTTTTTAAATAAAGTGTCAAGACAAAAACAGAAAGAAAGAAAACAGTTTTTCAAGCACCAATTAATCAGCCATTTATAAATCTGTGATAATCTAATATAAAGGTATACATATATTCATATACACTACCGGTAAAAAGTCTGGAATAGGAAAAAACATTTAAAATAGAAATTAAATGAATACTTTTAATCAGCAAGGATGGATTAAATTGATCAAAAGTGACGTAACCCAATTTATAATGTTACAAAACATTTCCATTTCAAATAAATGCTGTTCTTCTGAACTTTCATTTTAAATTTGGGGGAAAAAACAACAATTATTTGGTTTCCACAAATATCGTTTTTATGTTTCTTGAGCACATTCCAGCATCACAGCTGATGCAAACACCTGTTCGAGCAAAGCGTGCATCTTCGCACAAACTGCACTCCTGTAAACCATTAACCCAAACAGGACATTGTGACAACAGCAAATGACAGAAAACTACTAAGAAAATATGACAGGGAAAACTTTCTAGCATTTGCTAACTTCACATCTTCTTACTTTCCCTCTTAAGACTTGGGATTATTTCTATTTTTGCAAAGTCAAGAAAGGTAAACCGAAAGCTGATTGTGTAACACAGCTTTAATATGAAAAAAAAAAAGATCTTTAAACACCATTATAACAATCCCACATTCATTTACTGTATAGTTCTATATTTAAGACAAGGTGGACAACGAGTCTCTAAAAGCCCATTTGACTTTCTCCAATTACTGGAGTTCAAAATTAAAATAATAATAGCCTTTCTCTAGGAGTAATTTCTTTTCACATGTACAGCACAAACCATTAAAGAAAGCCTTTCAAGTGCTTCTAACGTAATTTGCTTCCCAGTAAAAGGAACATCTTCTGACTTACTGACACATAAAATAATGTCAGATAGAGTAAATGTCAAAATGTCTACAGTCGACAGAAATTCTTGGGAGGGAAGTGAAAGATGCCCTTTGCTCAGAAAAGGAAGTCAGCATTTCACATCTTTTATCAGAAATTTCTTTTGTTTTTTTTTTAAATAAAGTGTCAAGACAAAAACAGAAAGAAAGAAAACAGTTTTTCAAGCACCAATTAATCAGCCATTTATAAATCTGTGATAATCTAATATAAAGGTATACATATATTCATATACACTACCGGTAAAAAGTCTGGAATAGGAAAAAACATTTAAAATAGAAATTAAATGAATACTTTTAATCAGCAAGGATGGATTAAATTGATCAAAAGTGACGTAACCCAATTTATAATGTTACAAAACATTTCCATTTCAAATAAATGCTGTTCTTCTGAACTTTCATTTTAAATTTGGGGGAAAAAACAACAATTATTTGGTTTCCACAAATATCGTTTTTATGTTTCTTGAGCAACAAATCAGCATATTATCTGCAGCTCATCCAGAACGCTGCTGCCAGAATTCTGGCTAGAACCCTTGCCTATTACAATTTCTAAAAGATCATGTGACACTGAAGTCTGCTTACCATCATATCAAATTACCATTAATTACATTTTCAAGTTAAAGTTCTATTTTTTACAGTATTTCTGATCAAATAAATGCAGTCTTGGTTAGTATAAGAGACTCGTGGTTCAAAAAATTATACCAACCCCAAACACTTGAAGAGTCATATTGTGTATTGTATATTTCATAACATTTTAGAATTTAACAGTCTGGTGCACTTTGCTGCAGAATAATAAAAATAATAATAATAATAAAAAAATTAATAAATGTTGGTAAGTTGATCAGTAGTGGTTGATGATAGTGTTCAAATACTGATTATCATATTGGCTTGCCACTATTAATAACCTGTTCTTGAGGTAATGTTCGTTTATTTTTTAGCTGTCTGTCATAAGTAACTTTTGGTACTTGCCTTTGCTCCATACTTTGAGTAGTTCATCTCTGTGAGTGTCACAGGTCGCAGCTTGTCAATGTCTCCAAATGCAACCCCTGGAACGTAAAGGGCACACACCACATGCACCCACCTTCAGCAGAACAAAGCAAAGTTGAGCATTCATCCATAATATCTATTTTTACAATTATCATAGTATAAGGACAGTTCCTTATTCACTTCATGTGCTGAATAACAAATCATATGTTCGTTAATGAAATTAATTCAGAGCTCCACCATTAGCAGAACAAAGCAGCATCTAGTTAATGGTAGACTATTCACTATTCCCTGAATAACTGCTATAACCCTCAAGCCATTCAGAAGAGGTTCAAATGTACTCTAACTTGACCATTCGGTGTGACAGAATTTCAAATGCAGACTTTAGGAAGTCCAATATAAAGATATCCATCTTTGGTGAGCGCACGCTCCACACTTTAATTTGCTGTGTTTTTCATGCTCTAGTGAAGTAGTAAATTTGGGTGCAGGCGGGCTGAGGAGCACTATCAGTGATAACGTGGCTTGAGTCTTCACGCTTCAGATGCCTCTCTCTTCCTCTCCCTCTCTCCCTCCTTGCCAAATCCACCACTTCTTCTCTCCTTCACTCATCCTGCACATACCTGTGCCTCTTCAAGTATTTCACTTATTTAGCATTTTTCCAGCATCTTAGCTCAGAGGGTGGTATAAAAACTTTCAACGGATATACAACAATTAAAGGAGTAACTAACTCAATCATGAAAGGTATGACAGAGATGGCTGTGCCTTTAATGAGTGTGCTAATGATGACAAAGGATAATATCAGACCAAGCATCGGTTCAAACTCACCTCCCCGCATCAGTTTCTTTGAAGATGCCGTCCTGACTGGGACAGAGCTCACAGCTGGGTGTGACGCCATTCTTGCACGCGTCACAGAACCACGGTTCTGTCGAGTTCTCCGAGGCCGAGCTCATGATAGAGTCACTTTCACCATCGACACCATAACAACCTGAGAAAAAAAGAAAGAAAGGCTGTTTCTCAATTCCAAGAATGCAAAGAACGGACGTGTGTTCTCGTGGAGACCGGTCTTGCCAGGCTGCCTTGAAAGAATGAACTCAGAAGGACGCGAGAAAACAGAACGCATCCTTGTGAGAATTGAGATGTGCTGTGATCTTGCTGCTCAACTGACAGTCTAAGCAGGTTATAAGGAGGGAGACAGCAGCACTCAATGCAAAATAAATAACATAAAACATCACAAACAAATGTCTTAACACTTTTTAAACATTTATTTAATTTTATTATAGACAATATTTTCATATTATTTTATAGCTTTTTACTGTATGTATTTGTGAAAATGATTAGGCTATGTATAATGTTATATATTCTTTGCCAATGTTAAAATTCTTTTTAATATGCCAATAAAAATTACGACAGGCTTTCTCACTTTATTAAAATTATGCAAAACAAAACAACAAATGTTTACTTTAACGAGCCATCACATATTTGTGAGCTAGCAGCGGTAATCTCTAAGCGAGAACGAGACACTTACAGGCTTCCGTTCGTCGTTCGCACGCAGCGTCTTTTGGGATTTCCTACGGTTCGATTCTTTCAAGTCTGCATTCGGTGCATCCTCGATTTCAAGAACACATCTGGGCACTTTCATGTGTCCTCTGTACTTGCGTTCTTGAGTATCGGAAATGACAGTTAATGATGGTTAATGCGCGAGAACACAAGAGATCGCATAAGAATGCATATTGAGAAACGGCCAATGTCAGTGTTGAGTACTAAATATTACTGATGGCTCAGTTCTTCTTATAAAGTTGTTACATTGTAAACTATTCACAATCAAAAATACTGAATCTGTGCAGTATATGCACAAATATGCATATATTGAAAACATTTGTGCTGCTTAAAATTTCCGCGGTAACCGTAATATTTTTTCTAGGACTGATGAATAGAAAGCCCAAAAGAACATAATTTATTTTAAAAATAGATATTTTAGATCTATTTAAGATATTTTATATCTTTTAGATTTTTATTTAAAGGGATACTCCACCCCAAAATTAAAATTTTGTCCATGATCACTTACCCCCATGTCGTTTCAAACCCATAAAAGCTTCGTTCGTCTTCAGAACGCAATTTAAGATATTTTGGATGAAAACCGGGAGGCTTGTGACTGTCCCATTGACTGCCAAGTAAATTACACTGTCAAGGTCCAGAAAAGTATGAAAGACAACGTCAGAATAGTTCATCTGCCATCAGTGGTTCAACCGTAACGTTATGAAGCAATGAGAATACTTTTTGTACGCGAAGAAAACAAAAATAATGACTTTATTCAACAATTCGTCTCCTCTGTGTCTCTCCGCATCACCGTAGTGCCATTTTGGAGAATATCCGCTGAACGCAAGCAGCGTACGCTCTTGTGTGTCAGCCGCGCTGCACGGATGCACTGTTTTCGTTCAAAGCCAAGCGTAAATACACGTAGAAAACGTATCCTTGTGTTGCAGCTGACACAGAATAGCGTACGCAGTTAGCGTTCAGTGGATATTCTCCACAATGGCGCTACGGCGATGCGGAGTGGCACAGAGG
>NW_015537969.1:2728867-2745852 GCF_001515605.1 Sinocyclocheilus anshuiensis
AAAGTCCCCGGATGGTCTACTATTTCAGGTCGATTTTTGAAGTGTGGATCCGTGCACACTCTAATGGCTAAAATTGCCCACAATCCATTGCGCTTTGGCGAAGGATTCGGCCCAGAAGTACAAACACGAATAAAACGTGTTAGAAAAACTACAAACATGTGCGCGATCGACGGTAAGGTAGAGAGGTTTACAAAAAGGGGTTTGAGTTACTAATAATAATTATTAATCTAACTCATAGGTCTTCAACCCTTCTCCTGGGGACCCACTGTCCTGCAAAGTTTATTTCCAACCTGCTTCAGCACACCTGGCCTCTGACTTTTCAAGTGATCCTGAAGACCTTGATTAGCTGGTTCAGGTGTGTTTAATTAGGATTGGAGCTGAACTCTGCAGGAAAGTGTGTCCTCCAGGAGCAGGGTTGAAGATCTATGGTATTGGCTGATTATAGTGTTCAAATACCGATTATCACATCGGCTTACCACTATTAATAACCTGTTATTGAGGTAATGTTTTTTTTTTTAGCTGTATGTCATTAGTAACTTTTGATACTTGCCTTTGCTCCATACTTTGAGTAGTTCATCTCTGTGAGTGTCACAGGTCGCAGCTTGTCAATGTCTCCAAATGCAACCCCTGGAACGTAAAGGGCACACACCACATGCACCCACCTTCAGCAGAACAAAGCAAAGTTGAGCATTCATCCATAATATCTATTTTTACAATTATCATAGTATAAGGACAGTTCCTTATTCACTTCATGTGCTGAATAACAAATCATATGTTCGTTAATGAAATTAATTCAGAGCTCCACCATTAGCAGAACAAAGCAGCATCTAGTTAATGGTAGACTATTCACTATTCCCTGAATAACTGCTATAACCCTCAAGCCATTCAGAAGAGGTTCAAATGTACTCTAACTTGACCATTCGGTGTGACAGAATTTCAAATGCAGACTTTAGGAAGTCCAATATAAAGATATCCATCTTTGGTGAGCGCACGCTCCACACTTTAATTTGCTGTGTTTTTCATGCTCTAGTGAAGTAGCAAATTTGGGTGCAGGCGGGCTGAGGAGCACTATCAGTGATAACGTGGCTTGAGTCTTCACGCTTCAGATGCCTCTCTCTTCCTCTCCCTCTCTCCCTCCTTGCCAAATCCACCACTTCTTCTCTCCTTCACTCATCCTGCACATACCTGTGCCTCTTCAAGTATTTCACTTATTTAGCATTTTTCCAGCATCTTAGCTCAGAGGGTGGTATAAAAACTTTCAACGGATATACAACAATTAAAGGAGTAACTAACTCAATCATGAAAGGTATGACAGAGATGGCTGTGCCTTTAATGAGTGTGCTAATGATGACAAAGGATAATATCAGACCAAGCATCGGTTCAAACTCACCTCCCCGCATCAGTTTCTTTGAAGATGCCGTCCTGACTGGGACAGAGCTCACAGCTGGGTGTGACGCCATTCTTGCACGCGTCACAGAACCACGGTTCTGTCGAGTTCTCCGAGGCCGAGCTCATGATAGAGTCACTTTCACCATCGACACCATAACAACCTGAGAAAAAAAGAAAGAAAGGCTGTTTCTCAATTCCAAGAATGCAAAGAACGGACGTGTGTTCTCGTGGAGACCGGTCTTGCCAGGCTGCCTTGAAAGAATGAACTCAGAAGGACGCGAGAAAACAGAACGCATCCTTGTGAGAATTGAGATGTGCTGTGATCTTGCTGCTCAACTGACAGTCTAAGCAGGTTATAAGGAGGGAGACAGCAGCACTCAATGCAAAATAAATAACATAAAACATCACAAACAAATGTCTTAACACTTTTTAAACATTTATTTAATTTTATTATAGACAATATTTTCATATTATTTTATAGCTTTTTACTGTATGTATTTGTGAAAATGATTAGGCTATGTATAATGTTATATATTCTTTGCCAATGTTAAAATTCTTTTTAATATGCCAATAAAAATTACGACAGGCTTTCTCACTTTATTAAAATTATGCAAAACAAAACAACAAATGTTTACTTTAACGAGCCATCACATATTTGTGAGCTAGCAGCGGTAATCTCTAAGCGAGAACGAGACACTTACAGGCTTCCGTTCGTCGTTCGCACGCAGCGTCTTTTGGGATTTCCTACGGTTCGATTCTTTCAAGTCTGCATTCGGTGCATCCTCGATTTCAAGAACACATCTGGGCACTTTCATGTGTCCTCTGTACTTGCGTTCTTGAGTATCGGAAATGACAGTTAATGATGGTTAATGCGCGAGAACACAAGAGATCGCATAAGAATGCATATTGAGAAACGGCCAATGTAAGTGTTGAGTACTAAATATTACTGATGGCTCAGTTCTTCTTATAAAGTTGTTACATTGTAAACTATTCACAATCAAAAATACTGAATCTGTGCAGTATATGCACAAATATGCATATATTGAAAACATTTGTGCTGCTTAAAATTTCCGCGGTAACCGTAATATTTTTTCTAGGACTGATGAATAGAAAGCCCAAAAGAACATAATTTATTTTAAAAATAGATATTTTAGATCTATTTAAGATATTTTATATCTTTTAGATTTTTATTTAAAGGGATACTCCACCCCAAAATTAAAATTTTGTCCATGATCACTTACCCCCATGTCGTTTCAAACCCATAAAAGCTTCGTTCGTCTTCAGAACGCAATTTAAGATATTTTGGATGAAAACCGGGAGGCTTGTGACTGTCCCATTGACTGCCAAGTAAATTACACTGTCAAGGTCCAGAAAAGTATGAAAGACAACGTCAGAATAGTTCATCTGCCATCAGTGGTTCAACCGTAACGTTATGAAGCAATGAGAATACTTTTTGTACGCGAAGAAAACAAAAATAATGACTTTATTCAACAATTCGTCTCCTCTGTGTCTCTCCGCATCACCGTAGTGCCATTTTGGAGAATATCCGCTGAACGCAAGCAGCGTACGCTCTTGTGTGTCAGCCGCGCTGCACGGATGCACTGTTTTCGTTCAAAGCCAAGCGTAAATACACGTAGAAAACGTATCCTTGTGTTGCAGCTGACACAGAATAGCGTACGCAGTTAGCGTTCAGTGGATATTCTCCACAATGGCGCTACGGTGATGCGGAGAGGCACAGAGGAGACAAATTGTTGAATAAAGTCGTTATTTTTGTTTTCTTCGCATACAAAAAGTATTCTCTTCGCTTCATGACGTTACGGTTTGGAACGACATGGGGGTAAGTAATTAATGACAAAATTTTAATTTTGGGGTGGGGAGTAACCCTTTAAATCTTCTGACACATTGATAAACTGACACATATTTCAGCTATTTAATTTTGCTGGAGAAAGAAACTTTAATACTTAATAATAATAATTTAAAAAAAAATCAAAATTAAAAGGTTTTTTTTTTTTTTTTTTTTAGGTAGGAATGTGAAAATGTTGGTAGGGCAATTTAAAATCTAAACTACAGCAGAAAATAACCTTAGTGCTAAGCTGCCTGACGTAGCAAGCGTGCATGACAGAATGTCAAAAAACAAAGAAATCTAGAGCACAGAATGCTTTTGTTGCTCAAACTTTTTCCCAGACAAAGCTAATAATAAGGCCATTTGATCAAATGGTAGCATCACAAGTCAAAGATGGAAGCATTGGGCCAACGAAAGCATTTTAATGCTGTCCCCTTAATTTTCTCAGGTTGCCAAGACAATTACTGTGCTGATCAGGTTACAGTACCATGACACCTATTACACTCAGCAAACGTGCTCCATGCCACCAATAAGCGGAAGCAATCAGTTCCTTCTCAACACTGCAGAGATAACATTCCTGTTCCTAATACAGCAAACCAGCCCCCAGGCATTGGAGAAATGGAGAGAGAGACAAGCAAATAAAAGTTCAGGTACTTTGCATACTCACCACAAAAGACCCAAACAGCAAAATGTGCAGAGAATGCTTAAACATGGCTTTTCTCTTGAGTCCCAACCGGCAGGCTAAAACTTCTAGGTTTGTGGTGATAAACACAGCAGAACTTGGGAGCGGTAGATATTAAAGCAGAGGGGGAAAATTAGGGTGTGCAATTTCATGAAGTAAAATATGTTTATGGTTGCCAGAATCATCAAGGTCACTTTTTCCAAGAGGACACACAGGTAACCCTAGGGCACGTGAAGAGCACACCACCAGTGGGAGCAAATAAGAGGCTTTAGTATCCTCATCTTGCTGTCATTTTGAACCAAGCGGTAATGGGTGCCATTACGATCCCCAGCCTGACATTTATTTTCTTAAAGAAAGGTATTATGGGAACACTGCTGGCAACAGTTGGGTGCGTATTACTGACTGGGCTTTGAACCATGGGGCTGGAGCTCGCAATGATCAGTTTGCTGGTTTAACGGCCTTACTGCTGAACCGTCAAGCAAATCTCCGATGTTCCTTTTGAACTCAGATACAAAGCTGGACCTGCTAAGCCACAGGGTGCTGGCTAATATGAGCTAAGCTGGAAAAAACTGATGACTATAGGAGAGCTTCATAATCCCTGAGGAGAAGATTATCCTTGTCAGAAATGACGAGCTTGGCAGTTAAAGAGCGACCTGGGTAAGGGTGGTGACAAAATCAAGAGGAACGCTTTTAAGATTTAATGGAGGAAGGTTCAAGATTGGCTTCAGAATGAGTTAACAGGCTAGGCTGATGTATGTGTCAGAGTATAACTGAAATCAGACAATGAGGCAAAGACTGCTGGTATTGTGTGTGCGTGTGTTCTTCAACAATCTATTTGTTAGGTGTTCAACTTCACTCTTATGATTTGCAAACAATGTCGGTATGCAATAATTTATCTGCATACTATAAAAATGACAGCGAGTTGGTTAATTTGCATCTCTAATAGCCAAAGGGAACAAAATAACTTCATTACAGTTCCGACATCAAGCAAATGATTCCTTGAAGAGATTGTGATATATTTGCACAAAGGTCTTTAATTTATTTTATTTTTTTTAGCAAAACTTGCAATTAAAGTCATCTACAGGCACCTACAACAGAATTGAATGGAACCAGTATCCGTGTTTAAAGGCTGCAATGTGAATAACATATTTTTGAGGTACGATTTTATGTTTTTGAAATAAGCTAATATAAGCAAATATGCTCATTTAGGCTGCATTGATCAATAATACAATAAAAAAACAGTAATATTGCGAAATATTATATTATTATTAAAATAACTGTTTTGCATTTTAATATATTTTAAAATGTAATTTATTCCTGTTATAGCAAAGCTGAATTTTCAGCATCATTACTCCAGTCTTCAGTGTCACATGATCCTTCAGAAATCTTTCTAATATGCTGATTTGGTGCGGTCTTGTTCATATGAATGTTGCTCTAAAGAATAGCATTCATTTTAATCTTTACAATATTTTGTAACAATGCAAAAGTAATTGTAACGATATAAAACTCCTTACTGTCACTTTTCATCGATGTAATCCATTCTTGCTCAATAAATATTTATTTAAAAATAAATAAGTAAATCTTACTGACCCCAAACTTTTAAATGGTAGTGTTTTCTTTCATGAAAAATGTAAATTATTTAATTAAAAATAAGTTGTCAAAAATATTAAGTAAATAATTATGTGGCTATGCTATACTTGTGGCTATAACTAGTGTATTTTAAAGTTTATTGCAAGAAAAAAAGGGACAAGTCAAAATTATTTTCAGGGGTAATCAATAACTGCAACTTTTACTCCATGAAGCCAGAACATTGCTTTTATATGAAGTTCTTTGACTCTTTCTGTCTTTGTCAAATGATTGAGTAAACGTTCAGTGCAGCGATGTATTTCAGTTATATTCACTCTGTTTCTTCCTTAAATGCTAATATTTTTCATCCAGGATGAAGCCGATTTATTCAATAGCTCAAATATTAGCCAAGTCAGCATGCAAAGCAGGACCACAGAGAGGAACAACAGAATCGAGTCAGGGGCACAGGAATGAATGAATAGGGCCAATTAGAGCCCAGAGACCTGGCAGATGAGAAGGAGAGAGAGGGGAAAAAAAGATGAGGTAAAAGCTACGAATGGTAGCTGCCTTGATGTAAATCAGCAAAACCGATTCACAGTTACTAAAAAAAAGCCTTTTGAAAACCAGCACTCTCTCTTTCACAAAACAATACAATCATTTTCATAACCAGCAATGCACGGAATAAATCATTTCCTCATTAAGAGGTGAGTGAAAAGAAATAAAATGAAAAAAAATCAAGGTTCTATCAAACCAGATAACATTTTAATTTAATACTTGTTTAATTCTGTGAAGCTGGTTTTGTACTGGGATGAAACCAATGTGATTCAGCTGTTATTCAGCAAGGCACCTTTTTAAGAACAAAGGCTTGAATTTGCTTAATAAATCGGGTTTATTCAGCAGTGTTTGAAATGCTTTGTTCCAATAGTCAATGAAAGTCAAAAGTGTTTTCACTACTCCGGCATGTAGCTATTGAACACATTACATACTTAACTACTGCATATCATAAAACAACATTTTCAGGCTTTCATTCCTTTACAACATTTCACAATCAGATACTTTTTATTTAAACCAAATCAAACTATACAGTTCAATATAAACACTCCTGAAGCACCCCGGGTTAAGGGCATTTCTAAAAGCACAACAGTAAAAATGTTTTTAGGTCCTTTCACATCCTTTCCAAAGGATTCAAATCTTAGACTTTTAAATCTGATTATTTTTAGCCATTCAGATATGAACTTGATTTTGTGTTTTGGATAATTGTTCTCCCGCATCACCCAATTAAACGTTAACTTGAGGTGACGCACAGATGGTTGAATATTCTCAGTTTTGACTATATTATGTGACACTGAGACTCATTCCATGAACAATGGAAACTATTTAGCAACAAGAACAAACAACAGAAGAAATCCAAATACTTTTTCACCACACTGTAACTTATTCTAGCCAAGAATTACTAGGCCTAAAGTGTCATTTTGGCAGTGTGGTACCTTGTAAACCCACAGGCACACCATCTGAGGCAGAGAGCCACAACCCAGCAGCCTAGGGTCACATGCATCGCAGGTTCATTGTGATAATACAATCCACCTTGAAGGCAAGCTGAAACTTTAACAGGAAGCAAGGGAACAGTGCTTATGGTCTGAGGACTGGAAGATCAGATAGAGCAAGGGAGAAACATGTTTTTAACCTTGAGCAAAATACTTAACCTGAATTAATTTAGCAATTACCCATCTGTACAAAGGGATAATGTGAGTTCTTCTACCAGGTGCACCAGTGTGAAAATACATGTGCAAAGTGGTTTCAATACATCCTGCTATACTCCGCATAGCAAATTTTTGTTTAACTTCTGATGAGAAACGTATTCATAAAACTAAGGCAGTTCAGCACACAAAGCCTCTCACTGTGTTCCCAAAACATAGACCTATCACAAAAACTGTCATAACACAACATGATATAAAGGGGGAAAACAAAGCCATTATTCCTATAACAAAATACACAGCTAAAAGCACAAGACAGACTAGTCTCCAATCATTTGTTTTAGTCTGGTTTGCACTAGACCAAGTTTTAAGAGTAAAGAAGTAAACAAGTAAACAATGTTTTCAAAAATACATTAGATCTACATCAAATGTACAAAGTTACAAATGACACTAGATTACACTAGGAACCATTCCAATTCTTTTTTTTTAAATATGTTTGTTCATGACATTCTATTCCGTTAATGAATGACTCTGAGTTAGTTTTTTTTAGAGAATCAAATGCATAGGCTACAGCTTCCAACGTACTGTGTTTTGTTGTATTTGAGACTTGTGAGACTTAACTTAATGTAGTTACACTGGTCATTTATATGACAACATGAAAAGAATAGGAAATAACTAGAATTGTAAAGAGCAATCGGACCCAGTATTGTTAACTAAAATTGAAAAAAATAAAATATTAATAAAAAGGGAATTGTTGCTTTGGGAACTAACTGAAATAAGTTTATGCTAAAGTACTAAAATTACTAAAACTGAAACTGAAAAATCAATTAAAGCTAGATAGAAACATAAAAACTAATAAAAAAATGCCAAAAGCACAGAAAAAAATCACTAGATCATAAAATAAAATTAAAATTCAAACTGAAAATATAAAAACAAAATCTAATTCAAAATATTAACACATACTATAATTGTATATAAATAATAGTAAAATAACACTGATCAAAGCCAGAATCAATAGATTACAATTCCCGACATCTCTAGTTAGTAAATATTTACTCTGACAATGACTGGATTTGGGGCCTCATTTATAAAATGCTGCGTAGAAATAGTCTTAAATTTGATCTAAGATCATTTCTGAAATTTGACAAAAAAAAACGTGCATACGCCTCTTTTCCAGATGTGAGATTTATAAATCGCAAATTATTTTAAAATTGTGCGCAGCTGAACTGTTTCAGATCTCCGCCTTGTAAACTCCCCCTAATTAATATCACCATATAAAAGAGTACAAGTCGATGTCCGAATTTCTATGCTTGAGAATGACGAGCAAACAGAAAAGAAAAAACTTTAGTGAGCCTGAAATTGAGGTCCTGCTGGCCAAAAGTAAGAATAAACTACGAATTCATTCGAATTACGAATAAAATCTTCAGTCATCTTATAAAACGTAAGCCATCCTACTTTTAAAATCACTTGCTATGACAACTAATAAAAAGTTTAGTAGGCTATCACAAAATTCTTGCAAAACTTTAAAAAAACATAATTGAAAGAAAAATTTTACGTTTCATATCATAATAAAATAAATTCTTACACGATTATGGTCTCCAGTCTGAAAAAACCTGCATGTCATTTGGCATTTCTTTATATTTACACAGACTGTTTACTAATGCTGCTCAAATGTGCCAATAATGTACTGACACAAAAATATACAGTGTATTTTATACTGATGAAAATGACAAAAACAAAGTTTAAGGCTGATGTCTCTATTCATTTACACAGAAGCAAAGCAGCAGATGTTATAAATAAAAACAGTCAACAATGTTATTAAACAGAATATATTAAAAACTTTTTCGCACGACATATTCTTATAGGCTACACAGACAAAACAGTCTGAGAAGCGTTTATGATTTTTTTTTCTATTTTACGCATTAGTAGTAAATCAAGACTCTCTTGTAAAATAAAAAACAACATGGAATAAACTGTGTACAGAAAGCGAGTAAATAACTCTCAACATTACTAAAAAGGTCAGTTTAATCTCGCAATAACTCCCGTTAATAAAAAATCTGACTACAGTGCACAATTAATTTCTAACACTGTATCTCTGTTGTTTATGATGAATTCGGTGCTTGCGTGTACACCGCTTTTATTATTATTGCAGCTTGGATGTTCAAATACCTGCAGTACTCCAACTTTGCCACAAGGAAAAGTGCGTACGCCTGCTCAGACCCTGACGTGGCGGCAAGTACATTTCCACGTCAAAGACTGTTTTTATAAATATGAACTTTGCCGTGGGTTTTAGTGTACGCACACTCTAACATCAAATCTGAGCATATGCACGCTTTATAAATGAGGCAGCTGATTACATAAAATCTCAAATTTGCCATCAGTCTGGTTTAATTTGTTGTCATTATTCAAGTTTCTCAGTTATTTTACAACTGAATTCAGGAACTGATATGGATAAGAATAATAAATAATTCCCTGAAAATTACAGTCATTATAATTATAACATTCAACATTGAGTATTTAGATTGATTATAATGCATCAATTCGTTATCACACCCCTAATGAATATATGAAGAGTTTATTTGAAAAACAGATAACTCCGTTTTTATTAATTTTCATAAATCATGTTTTTATTGTGTTTTATTGTGTTAGTTTTTTTTTGTTATTATTATTTAATCAAAACAACCCAACTGCAGTTTGATTGAGTTATCTGTTTTTGCAAATGAACTCGTCATGCTTATTTTAGTGAATATTAACCAAGCATAAATTTGGATATGCAAGTTGGACTAACTTATTCAAGACAACAAAGTGAGACAAAGCAGAAGACAACATGAAAAAAACTAAAACCAAAACAATATTCTCTGAGGACTAAATTTGACAAAAAAAAAACATTTAAGCAAGTAACCAACTTAAATGAATTGCACATGTTTGGGGAAATAATTAACTTTACGGTCCAGAACTCATTAGGGTCTTACTGAAATCAATACCAGCAGCATGGTAATTGGTGTTCCAATGAGTGCAAAGCCATTACTGAACGATGTGATGCTTTTTACTGGGGAACGGTTTTAATAAACTCACTCCACTGAATGACAGTGGCGACCATTACAACACAGACGGTAAAATTCCTCTTTTTGTTTTAATGAACTACTAAAGGACATAAAAACAACAAACAAGTCAGAGGTGGAAAACAAGGATTCATAATTAGCCTGAATAGCCATTGCAGACCAGGGGCCGTATGTATAAAGCCGCTCAGAGTAAAAGTTTAGTCTTAAGTGTGTCAAAATTCTAAGAATGATGTAAATTTACTCTTATTCCTAGACTTAAGAATAAGAGTGATTCATAAAGGTTCCTAAGTGTTAAAAGAGGTCTCAGCTCCTAAATTATTTAAGAGAGCTGGAGAGGTCTCCAAGTTATGAGTAATAAGATGGCAGCAAAGAGGAGACGACAAACACTTTCCAGTGAAAATATATTGGACTTATATGATAATATGGAGTTGATAAAACGATACAAACTTAATTGTAAAGATCAAAAAGGTTTTTTTGTTGTTGTTGTTGTAACTGATAAAGTAAGAAATTTAATAACCTGTTCCACTTAACAAGTCAATGCTCTAACTGCAGAAATGAAAGTAGTAATACAATTTTTTTGGCTGGAAAATTGGAAAAATGCAGCAATGCACCGGTGATGACACAGTAAGCAGGGTCTTGCATATTGTGGCACCAACCCCACCGAACATAACAGTGGCCAAAAATGATGCGTGGATTTTTTTTTTTATGACCCCACATTTCACTTAAACCGTTAAAATACTAAATAAGGACAAAAAAAACACTGACCAGTGTTGCCAACTGCTTTCAATTGAAAGAAGCTAAAACTGGTCACTTAATGTTGCTAGATGACCTCATAAAGGTGAGTTCACTGATCTATATTTATATTTATATAGATCAGTGAACTCGCTTTATGACGTTTGGAAGAGTCTCGGAATGTAGATAAGGTTTGTCCATGAAATTGAAAGTCACTAAATCTAGTGACAAAATCACTAAATTGGCAACATTGGCACATTGACAACAACATATAGGATATTCATATTTCATTGGTCCTCTTGTTTTTGCATGCTTTCATAATTTCTTTGTATAACAGCATGGCCAAAAAATTATGACCGCACAATTTGGCATGTTTCATTGCATTATCACCAGAAATAAAAACAACTGACTCTTAGCAACTATGCAATATGCATACAAAATCTTGCACTTTTTTTACTTTTTTTTGTTTTTTAAGTAAGGGTGAAGATGTCAAATTTCCTAGGCCGGACATCACTTTTGGCCACTAATATATGGCAGTTTATTGACTTTCCAACTGACTGTCAAACTATACTGCAAAAATAAGCCACTTTTGTGAGGATTGTGGGCTTTCCTGGAGTTGTTGGAGCCATTGATGGAACTCATGTTCACATCATTGCTCCAACTGTAAACCAACAGAAAACGAAACATCAGTAATAATTTGTGATAATTTTGCACAATGCAAAGCATTTTCCTGGAGTTGTTGGAGCCATTGATGGAACTCATGTTCACATTTCACATCATACTGTAAACCAACAGAAAACGAAACATCAGTAATAATTTGTGATAATTTTGCACAATGCACAATGCACAATATTCAAATATTGCAGTGTCTTAATTAAATGACTTTATTGTAGTTACATTAAATGATTGGTGTTGTGCTGCTGTGACTTGAGCAGGCTCACTATTGGCTGATTCAGAGGTCGAGGTCGGCCATTTTGTGTTGACATCATTGTAGTCCTTATTTCACAACACTTAAATGTCACCTCAGTCAACACTTAAGAATCAGTCTTAGACTTTACTAAAAGTTGCTTTTAGCTTCTTTATAAAAGTTTCCTACTCTTAGAAAAGTCCTACTTGTAACTAAGAATTTTTTGACACTTAAGTCAAAGCTTAAGTCTATTCTTAAGGCTGACTCTGAACTTTTATAAAGAATATCTCTTTGGATTTGAGACTTTAGTCTTTGCAACTTTACAGATCTTCTTTATGCACCAAGAGCGTGTAACACTCCAAAGAGAAAGGAAAAATTTAAATCGCATCATATGACCCCTTTAAGAGCATTTCTGAGAAGTTTTATACATACGGGCCCAGATCAAGTATGGTGGGGAGTGCCTCTTTTAGCACTTCTCGGGTAATGACGAGCGTGCAAATTGAGCGCGTTAGAGTTAGATGCTAATCAAAAGCATTGTGCGAGTGCTAGTTTGAGCTCAGACGGGAAATGCGTGTCAACTACTGGAACCAAAAGGCTCCGGTCTTCCTCTCTGCTCTGATCGAAGATGAGTCTCCAGCGCTTCTCTCTGATAGAGTCTTTCCCTTTAGAGTTTGAGTGAGGCCATATGCGAGGTCAGAGCCTCCACAGACTGCCGAGCTTCAGAGTCAAGCTGCGAGACACTTGCGCGCATCTAAGGATGACAGCTTGTCTCTTATCTTCGGTGCTGCTCTTGTGGCCCCTTTGCTCCATTACTTTATTATTCCACTTTTCCTGGCTCCTTCCCAATAACATTTCCAAATCTTGCTGCCTAGTGGAGTTATCCAAATACTGCAACGTTCAGCAAAACTGCCACTTGAACTTTCTCTCGGTAAATAGACAGATTAGAATCTAAATCCTTTGTTTCAGCAGCCACCCATGCACCCTGCAGTTTGAGACGTGACATCCCATTTTTTACTGCGCCACGCTGCCGAAAACAGACTCTTTTCAATGCTTTTCAAAAGCTCTATGGCTTTCGTGGAAGCAGCCTGACCCAAAAGATGTGAAGAAACAACAGCCGATCCCTAAGCTGGGACAGCAAACTACCTGCGGGTCTTACTTTTGTCTGTATGCGAAGAGCACTACAGAAATTGCACCTTATTCAGTGGCACTTGTCTAAAGGTCACCTTTTCAAACTAGTGCACAAATATCAAGCGAGCATTTGTGACACAGTCAGCCATGAGGCCCGCCCCACCTCCTGGACCAATCATGCCCTCTCCCACTGGGAATAGCGGTACCATGGAGCAGCTGGTATTAGCAGGTGGCAAGCGACTGGCCCAGGTCAAGAATTTTGCTCTGAAACAGCTGTTCAACCCCTTGGAAGCTGCTGCCATTCACTGTCCTGATGTAATCTATAGGAAAATAGCATTCAAGTGAATATTGGATCAGTTCAAACAAATGTAACTCTGTTACAGAGTTAGGCTAGTGACTAGGGATAGTTCGGCCAAAAATCTGTCTTTCTTTCTTCTGTAGAACACAAAAGATGGTATTTTGAGAAAAATGTTAATTACAATGGAACTCGTTGGTAACAAAACATCACTTTTTTTTTTTGGGCTGACCTGTCTTTATAACCTAACCTATATATAGAGCATTTGAATGATATTGAATCAAACACTCACCAAATTACCAAACGCAGGAAGATAGATTACACCTAGAAAATGGCAAGGCGTTCAATAATTGTATTATTTAACTATGTTTGACATCTTCAAAGTATTACAATCAATTTACATTCACAATCTTTGACAATATTTGAGCTAAAAAGAAGGACTTGTCAAAGGCTGGGCAGTATGGTAATGTAAACAGTGGTTTTAAAAATGAATTAAATACATTTGTAGAGATTCTGCTTTACCATTTTAAGAGCAAAACTGCATTTTAAAACTTTTGTTTCCAACACAGATATTTGTTAACTATGAAAGGTGTAATTTTATTTTAGAAACACAATTTTTTCAAGAATTTGCCAACTTTGAATGTGGATCATTGTTATACAATTTGAAGCAGTTGTTTTTGTACTTTTGCTTATAATTAACGGACATGATAATAATAATAATAATAATAATAATAATAGAAAATCCAAATTTTGTACAATTATACCAAATTCTTCTGAATCCAAATTAATATCTTTCTTATGAAATACTATTGGAAAATTATTTTAATTATTTTTACTACTAAATTACTCGAAGCAGCTACAGCGTGATATTTGTTGTTACTATTAAATCACTGGTACCATGAGGTGAAGTATTAATCATGCCACTTTTAAAAGTCCTCAAATATTCCCACAGCACAACTGAGAAAGCGAGAAGAAAAGAGTGAGAGGAGGAGGACTCAAACAGCTCATGAAGCAACAGAACTGCAGAACAGATTCTGCACTCCTCTATAGGCCTCATTGCATTTTATACTTTCTATTTCACTCCTGAAGAGGAGAGCGAGAGTCTTTGCGTGTCTATGAATCTGAGAAGTGTGGGGCTCTGAGAGCTGACACTGCAACACTGCTCTTGGCACGGTAAAGGACTCCTGGATGCTTCAAGGTTGCCCTCTGATTCAGTGGCGCTAGGTTATGAAGTAGCTTGTTTCAGTGAGCTGACACTAAAGGGGGATGAGTGTGTGTGTGTGTGTGTGTGTGTGTTAATTTTGTCAGCTATTTTCATTTTAGTCTTAGACTTAGTCACGTGTTAAAATGTCCTTGTTAGTTTTTATCATATTTAGTCAACCTTAACGATTTAAATTTAGTCAAGTTTTAGTCGACAAAGTCTCAACATTTTAGTCTAGTTTTAGTCCAAGAAAACTTGACATTTTAGCAATAAGATTATTACTAATTACGTTAGTAATTACTAAAAACTAATTACTAAACGTTTTGTCACTGGTGCAGAGTCACGGACGCATCATTGCATTTTGTATGAATCTTTAGATTGGTTATCTTTCCATCTTTTTTTTTACATCTTTACATTTAGAAAGTTATGTACTTGTTTATCGTAAAGGCTCTATTAGGTAAATTACCATCTTATATTTCTAATTTGTTAATGATCCATATAAATAGTCGCTGTACTAGATCAGGTTCTTGGATTCGGTTAATAGTTCAAAGGGTATTGTCAAAATTTGGTAAATGTGCTTTCTCAATTTATGCTCCTTGGGCCTTGAATGAATTGCAAAATGTAATTAAACTTGACAAACTTCCAACATTGAGTACTTTTAAATGTCTTTTGTATAATGTTTTAAAGGATCATTGTAATTGTTTTTCATGATCTGATTTTATTTATGAATTGTGATTGTGTAACTTGTGGTACTGTCTAGGGATGGGCAATATCTTATCGTTTGCGATATACCGGTAAAAATTCTCCACACGATAAGAATTCGTCTTCCCGCGATAATAACGATAAAGTCTAGTTGTTGACATATTTCTGTGTGGAGTGACGTCAAGGAAGGCGGACCTGAAATTGAGCAGCTCCTTCTACAATCTGGAACAGGTTTGGATAGGGCTGTACAGAGACAACAATCGGTCTGAGCCTTACATGTGTATGAGTCGTTTACAAACCTGTTGTCCAACAAAGTTATTGCGAAAACCTGGCAACCCTGTTCATAGGTGCCATCTGCTGTCAGAGAGTGCGTCTCATTCTGACCTGCTGTTTTTGTTTCGTGCAGATGTTTTATTTAGCAAATAAATAAATAACACCTAAAGTCAGACCATTCTGTTTTTGTTTTAAATCCTGAAATTAATCTAAATCAAAAACAAACTGCCCGTGCAGATCATGATTAAAATGCAGTGGTTGCCTCTAATTTCAAATGGCTAGATATTTTTATTTAAAGCCATTTAGTTTTGATATAAAGCAAATAGCCAATAAATAAATTTGCTTAAAAATCAGTATCAGTATCAGAATCCAATTTGCTAGTTAAAAAACTAAAGAAACAGGATTCCCTAAATTATCGTCATTGATATCGTCATCGCAATAAATGTCAGAAATTATCGTGATATATTTTTAAGCCCACATCGCCCATCCCTAGTACTATCTCTGTGATTCTTTTTTTATGAAACTTTATGTGCTGCCATCTTGACCAGGTCTCACTGGAAGAAGAGATAGCAATATCTCAATGTGCGCCATTCTGTATAATGGTTAAACTGATAAAAAATTATCTTTTTTTTCTCAAAATTATAATCGTAATGATTGTTGTCATTTGAAAAATTTACTTTTGTATTTCCGGTATTGCACTTTCACCAGTAAGCACAAATCAATAGAATGTGGACACATACATGGTGTATTTTACCTCATCTAGTGTACTGATTTATTATAGGCTTTTTATTATATAAATCAATACCAAAGACTTATGCAATCGCTCTGTCTACATTATGAAAACAGCTAAAACAAACAAAAAATATTATAACAGTTAAATTCCTAATTCCACTAATTCCAAAATTGCATATCAATTTCTCTATTAAAACAACAGCGGTTGAGTAAGTGCATTTATTCAGCGATCACAATCGCAAACAATACAGTCGAGATCTCATGACAGAATACAGAGCAGCTGAGTGACACTTTCATTTTGATCGCTAAACTCCAGCTTGTTTGTCGTGTTTTCAGATCATCGGCGGCGGCGCTTCCTAGAGGTCTGCTACCTGACCTGAGCCCGACGGGTCCCGAAATACTTTCGGGTTTCGGGTCGGGTTCGGGTTAATGTATAGCTTCGGGTTCGGGTCGGGCTCGGGTTGCTTTCATAGACACACGCACACACATTAGTGCACATGACAACGACAACACTGACACTGCACGCAAACTTGTATTAGTAAAATAGCTTCGACAGGCTACTGACTCGCAACTTTATATTTCTCTTCAATTAGGGGGTAAAATCGCTGTTTTTGAAGTAACTAAGCCTCATTGCTTGTAGAGAGAGGCGCGCAGACGCAGGTTCTCCGAGCCTTAATGATTCTGTTTCTTTACATGTATTTTTTTACTGACCGTTGCATGCAATCGTGAAATACAGCATTTTTTAAAAATTGGCTATTCGTTGTGGGGGGGGGGGGAAT
>NW_015537969.1:2745932-2754978 GCF_001515605.1 Sinocyclocheilus anshuiensis
TATTGGTGGGGGGGGGGGGGGGAATTCGGGTTCGGGTCGGGTTCGGGCTCTAAATTTAACTGTGCCGCTCAGGTCGGGTCGGGTCAGACGATCTCGGGTACGGGTCGGGTTTGGGCTTCAGTTTAAAGCCCGTGCAGGCCTCTAGCACTTCTGCAATGAGGAGCGAGTGCGTGCGCATGGTTGCCAGATTGCTTAAAATAAGGAAAACATACTGGGCAGAAAATGTATCAATTTAACAGCGAACCTCTGATTCGGGGATTAGAACTCTTGATATCTGGCAACCGCACTCATGAAAACTGGTGTAGTAGAGGCGTGTAGAGCAGTCTGCAATAACATTTTGTCTCTTTTTTTGACGAAAATAAAAAGAGGTTTTTGGTAAAGTTTTTCGTCAGTCTTCGTTAACTAAATTAACACTAGTGTGTGTGTGTGTGTGTGCGCGTGAGAAAGAGTGTGTGCTTGGAATGGATCCCTCACTGCTGTTGTATACGTGTCATCTAACCAGGATGGCAGAGCCAGTGACAGATTTAACCATTTTCTAACTCAGACATGCTATCAGCTTGAAAGTGCAGCTTATTTGACTTAGATAACACCACTGACAGCTTCAGACTAAAAATGACCCAACCCAGTGGCTCTAGAATTAAACTTTTTTTTTTAGTTGAAAAATTACAAAATTGCTTGATCCAAACAGTTTTTTAGAAACGCCATTGCTCATGCTCCCTAACTTTTGTGGATTAATCGTATATGAACCCCCCCCTTCTTTTTCAAATAAATGCTATTAGTTCTAACTTTCTATTCTTACAAAAAATCTTTAGCAGCTGTTTTCAACATTTATGAAGATAAGAAATTTTTATTGTTATTAGAATGATTTCTGAAGGATCATGTGACACTGAAGACTGAAGTAATGGCTGCTGAAAATTCAGCTTTGCCATTACAGGAATAAATTACATTTTTAAATATAAAACATTTAACTCAATAATATATATTAAAATAAATTATTAATATATAATATTTTAATATAAAATTAAAATAGTATTAAAATATTTCACATGTCAATTATATCCTACAATATTACTATTTTACTCTATTGTGGTCAAATAAAGCCCTGGTGAGCATAAGAGACATTTCAAAAATATAAAAAAAAATACCAACCCCAAACTTTTAAATGGTACTTTATATTTTGCATAAAAAGCATTGAATGAATTAAACCAGAAAACATGATTTTCATTACATTGATACATTCTTTTTTCCACAATAGCAATGACAATTTTGTGCTGAATCCTAATGGTTCTCAAAACTAATCCCTTATATTTTGTACAAAATATTTTGTACCTTCTTCATTAGATTCACCCTTCTAGTATCCACTGAGACATTCATTAAGAATCAGCTAGGGGGTGGAACATATGCTGTAGCATAAAGTACAGTAGTATGACAATACGTATAGGGGAACTATACATGCATGGTTTAGTATATTGAGTGCATATATTCTTTGTTTTCCACTTCTTAAAGGCACAATATGTAATTTTCACCGCTAGAGGGCGCGTATTCAAAATAAACAAATAGACAAAGGCGTAGTTTGATGACGCCGTGACTGAGTGTGGAATCATGGGAGTTCATCCCCACAGCCGATGCAATCCGACGGGACTCGGGCAGAAATCATGTTCATGGATGAGCTAATGATTTATTAACGTAGTAGAATGAAGCAGGGTGAGGCTGAAAGCCGTCGAAGCGAAACGAGGCCGCTGAACGAGCGTGACACACGGCTCGAAAGCAGCGGAGCTTTTATTATGCCACAGTCGACCACTTCCGCTCCTTCCGGTCGTGCGTATGTGGGGGAAACAAAGCAGCGCTGTTTTATCATACTAGATACATTTGAAAGTTCTGTTATAATGCTACCCTGTGCGGTTGTCACCAGTCTATTAAAACGCACAACATATTAAAGCGCCTTTGGTGTTTCCATGTTTTCTACAAAACAAAACCGGAAATCGAGGGTGTATGACGTCATTGGCAGGCGACACAATGACACTATAGACACGCTCCGTGTCACTAGTTAAAATTGCTTATTTCTCTGGATTTAAACATTCTTCGAAACATTTGGGATAATGTAAGTACACAAGTCAGCAAAATATATAACACTGTTCTAGTGGTTTTTGGATATTTTAATAAAAAAATCTTACATATTGTGCCTTTAAACCACTCATTACTATGTGCTGAGCTGAAAGGACAAACAGGCCTATGCTCTGAAGATGTAATTAACTAATGCGTCCTCACCAGATGAAATCTGATAAGCAAGCAGGTAAATAAGTAGTCATTTAACAGATGCTTTAATCCAAAGTGACTTACTTGTTACAAAGACAATCCCTCAAGAGATTAAGCTTGTTGCTCAAGGGCACAACAGTGACTGTTGTTCCTCAGGGTGTTTGAACCTTTTGATTTACTCTGAACAATCCTCATCCTTTGGCACTACGCCACACCACATGAAACTAAATCATATCAATTTCAAATGTGTATTATTGATTTAATGTGAACTATTCATCGACGGATATTCATAAATGTAAAGCTTTTTTTGCATATCTTGAGATCACATAAGCAGCAAAACGTTTTTAATTAGCTGATTTATTTTGAAGGTCATTTCCATTCATACCTAAAATATGTGCACAAATCTGAATCTCAATAAAATCTCAATGTATTCAAGCAGAACAGGCTTCTACTACTCTTCCCCCCCCCTGTGTAGAACTACCTGTGAGGCTTCTGCAAATCAACAGAACATCAGCACAAAAACAAGCAGTAAATAAATAATTAAAGAAATAAATCAGTGAGTAATTGAAAATTAGTGGTGACACATTGATCCAGCTAGCCTGGCTGGTGTTAAGCGGGCCTGTCTGAATGAGACGGCCACCACTAAAAGACGGTTTAAAGTGTAATTGATTTTTGTTTCCAACGAGTCAGAGTCACAATGAGCTAATAATGTGGGATGATGAAGACCACTCTCCATTCTGTGTTTATTCTCCTCACGCTTGTTTGACAATGCAATCTATTGTACAGGTACACAGCGAGTGTATGGCATACGATGAGACGAGTTTCACAACAAACTTAAGAGAAACAGAATTATTGCTTGAGATTTTATTGTTATCTAAGTGACAAATGACTACCTAAAATGTAGGGTTACTTATTAATCTTAAGAGTACCAATGGTTTTGGACCTTCTTATGTAAACAAGGTGCATCCTTATTATTATTAGTTACTCGGTTGCATGATGTGCATGAATTGCATAACAAGGCTAATTATTTGATATAAATGTGAGCTTTGTCTAGAAGACTGATATGACTGAAGTATTCGTATCATGTGTGTATTCATCATATTTCTGAAAACTGCTATACATTTCTATAGGTTAAACCATTAAATTAGCAAAATGTGAGTGCACCTTTAAGATTTTTTTTGTTCAAGTTAGAGGTTTGCGATGGGAAAGGAGGAACTGAATATTTAAATATATTCTAAAACTCATTTTTCAAAACTTTGTGCAAACATTTGAGATCAATATTTGAGCTGAGTTTTCGGTGGCAGGCTGCAGAGTTTGGGCTTTTACCTTCATGCACGGTCACACCACAGTTGTCACACTGGATGATCTCATCCGCATCTTCGCTGTTGTCTCCCAGACACACGCAGCAGATAAGGATACGCTCCATCCGCTGGGAGCTCCAGGTCTGGGGCCGTTCCAACAGAGAGTCCTGAGGAAGCAATGGATAATTTAGCAATCCAACTCTAGTAAGGGATGTTACAACTGATAGAACTAGTGTCCTCTACCACCATCCAAATATCTTCCTCTAAAAAAAAACTGCAATGGACCAGTGTGGAAAAAAACCTGAGACAAAAAAGTAAAGCCACTCTAAAGCTTCTGCTCTAATTCCACCTCTGAGATTGGGAGATTAGCCAATCCTATAAACTGAAGTTCTCAGATAAGACCATTCACAAGGATTGCTCTATTGTATCAACAATCTGATGTCATGTGAGCCAATGACTGGATTATCTGATTGCTTGTGCATTCCTAAATGCACAATAATACATTTGCATTTGAGAATTCAAGTTGATACAACTGAACTTTTGGACAAATTTAAACATGTGGATAGATCAGCTATCTATCAGATAGATTCAATGTGAAAAATAGGGCACACACATACCAGTTTTCAGTAAATGATGGAGACAGATGCCTAGTTTATTAATAAATCAAATCTGAATTGCACTTTGTGAAGTTGTTTGCATTAATTGTAGGTGGAATGTATTCAAATCTTAACAATAAACATGAAGTATGAGTTACGACAGTTACATACAGTATGAGTATTTGAACAAACAAGAATAAGAAAACCCTTGGAAGACTGCCACAAAATATCTTTGATAAATACATAAGATAAAGCCCATAAAGTGTGTAGAAAGTAATTAAATTGAGCATTCTGAAGAATATAGAATTTGTGTTTTGAGTACGATTGAGTTAAGTTAATAAGGTGTTGATCTTTACATACTCTACTACTGAAAAGTTGAATTGAAATTCAAGGTTGGGTTGTAAGACTCTTATGTTCACAAACATTTATTTGATCAAAACTACATTAAAAACAGTAATATTATGGAACATTATTGCAATTTAAAATAACTGATTTCTAGTTTTATATATTTTAAAATGTAACGTATTCATGTGATATCAAAGCCATTACTCCAGTCTTCAGTGTCACATGATCCTTCAGTAATCATTCTAATATGCTGATTTACTGATTTATCATCAGTATTAAAAATATTAAAAACAGTTGTGCTGATTAATATTTTTGTGAGAACAGTGATGCGTTTTTTGATGGATTCTTTTTTCAAAAGTTCAAAAGAAATCTTTTGTAACATTATAAAGTCTTTACAGTCACTTTTAACCAATTTAATGCATCTTTGCTGAATTAATTCCTTTCAAAAACATTTCTTATCGATGCTAAACATTTAAACAGTAGTGCAATATCAGAGGAGATTTTACCTCATTGCCCTTCTCATGTGATGTGCTGTGGCTGTCATTGGTCTCCTCCTCATCAAATGCCCCTGTGCTCTTGCCTGCTTTCCCCTTTGATTTCTTCCCTTCTTCCTCACTGTCACTACTACTGGTCTCGTTCTCATCATCCTCATTGTCCTCTTCATCACTACCCCCGTCCTCCTCTTCCTCACTCCCTTCTTTCTCCTTCCCAGATGATGCCTTGCCTTTCTTTTTTCCTTGTGTGGGCCTCCAGTCATTGTCATCCTCACTGTCATAATCATCCATTTCGTTTAGCTCTTCCATTGTAGTGAAGTCCATCATGGGCCGGTTCCGCCGTAGGTTCCATTTTTTCGGCTCTGCCGAGCTTTCCTCTGCGGTGCCAGTACCATTTGGTTCTGAATCTGAGGATTTTTCTCCTTTTTTGCGATTCTTGGAGGTTCCCCCTGCTTCTTTGCTGCTGGTCTCCTTGGAAAAAGACTGCTCCTTGGCTTTCTCCTCTTCTTCAGTGTCTTCATTCAATTCTTTGGCCTCTTCGTCATCTATGCCCTCTTCATCGGCTGAGCCAACAGCGTCAGAGTCGCTCTCAGAGCCCGCAGCGCTGTCCTTTGAACCCTCCCCATCACTCCCGTTGCCAGTGCCCTCTGAACCTGATACGCAAGTATGTGAGATAACATTAGCAGTGTCCTTTTTGTTTTTTGAGCAGAATACAACATACTTCAGAATCAGATTAGGACCGCACAATATTTCGTTTCAGCATCGATATCGCGATGTACGCATCCGCGATAGTCACATCGCGGGATGTGCAATGTTTAGCATACTGATCGTTATATTTATACTGATTGTTTTCTTTGCAGATGCACGTGAACACTGAATTCCGTTCACTTCTGCATCTATTTGTGCCTGAAATGACACATACGCGCAAAATTGTCAAAATGCATGTCTCTGCAAGTATCCTTGTAAACACAGTTGCTTATGGTTTAGGTGAAGGTAAATACTTGAGAAAGAAAATGGATGTGTAACAGTAGGCTATATTGGTTCACAGCAGTTCAATGTTCCGGAAGCTTTCTGTGTCATGAATGTTAATCAAACAACAAAACACAGAAAAAATCACTTTTGTAGCTTTAACACAGATTTATTAAGTTATACAGTGAAGACTATGTAGTGTTATTTTACATTTGATTATTCAATTTCTGTACCTGGAGCCGGTTGCACCAGCTGTACGTAAATTACAACTTAGCCTAGTTTTGACGTAAATGGGCACTAAGTTACAACTTACGCACTACTACATATTTTTTCATTGCACCATTACACTTAGTTGAAGTGTAACTCTACGTATAAACTAAATATTTACGGAAGCGTCTGGTCAGGAGTAACGGTTGGAATAAAATAGCAGACTGAGTGAACTGCATCAATATGCTCTTCTTTTACACTATAACCTGCAATCCTTTAGGCATATATGATGCTGCTGACATTTACACTCACGTACATATTAAGAGAGAGAACAATATGTGCATAAACGTACTTTGTTTCTTTTTTTGCGCATCTTCAACACCCCATCTACAGTGCGCCTCTGTGCGCTTCGGTCCGTGTTGCGCATGTCAGATGAAATAATAAATAAATGGCATTTCTTATGCTTTGTTTTCTTTCAGTATTTATTGATCCTTATTTATTTCAATTACAGTTTCTGAATGTTATTTACATATAAAAATAGCTTACATATAGACTAATTTTATTAATGTATCGTTTTTAATGGAAACTTGTTTTTACCGTTAGTATACGTGAGGCAAAAATTCTAAAAAGTTAGAATGATGGATAAATTAAAATTCATAGCATTTAAACAAGTTCTGCTCACATATTTGAAGGTTTCTATTGGATGATTTAGGGTAAACATCATATTATGCGACTACGCATTACTTTACGGAGTGCTTACGAACTACTGGTGCAACCAAATAATGTATAGATTTAGTTACAAACTAGCTAGTGGTTACTAAGCCTCTAGTGTGGACTTAACGTTCTAATTTAAGTAAGAAATTACGAATGGCTGGTGCAACCCTACCCTGAACATTTTCAGAAATGGAGCCATCAAAAACACCTCGTGGTTGCCATGGCGACCATTTACTTGCCTACCCCCAATCATTGATTATTTTTTTCCAAATAGAGCTATTCAAGTCATCTGGTGATTTTTTTTTTTTTTTTTCAATATATATTGCAGAAAAACAAAATATCACAATGTGATTTTTTTTCCCAATATCATGCAGCCCTAGTCCACGCCTTTTCAGTGCTAATTCATCACTTTAGTAAAACCTGACAGTACAATTTTAATGCCAAAAGACGTTTTTTTGCGCTGGCGCAAGTTGTTAGTAAAACTGGCCCTAGGAGTACTAATATGGTATATGGCTACAAAATTAAATAGATCATACACATTTCAGAAATATCCACAAAATTTCAGGTTGGCAGCTAAAACACAGTAATTAATTGAAAGTTGTCAAAGATTGATGATGTGTTTTTCCTAAAAATTTTTAATTAAATTTGGAACCTTTTCAAAGACATCAGACCACTTCTACTATTTTCAAGTGTGAAACTGAAATACCAATAAAACAAATCTGATCATTAAAGCAACACGCCACAGACCCTGTATGCGGTAATTGAGCACAGATCATGAGTGTGTTACTCACATTGGTGACAATTGCTCCATAGCACTGAATGATGTACGGACAGTCATGACTCTTCAACACAACATCCAGATCCATGAGGATTCTCTTATTCTCGTCTTTATTACCCGTCCTCCTCATTTGCTGCAGGGAAAAACACACAAAGGAAACATGCTCACATAAACGCTACTAGAACAACAAAAACCAAGAGCAGTGATGTAATTAGTAAACAGTAATTACTGCTGCCTTAACTGCTGTTTTAATGACTTGGTAATTACAAGGAAAGTTCAAGACGACAAATACATGGATACACAAACGCCTTCATCCAAAAATGTGATTGATTGGAATTTCTTTTGGCTTTAGTACAACGACTATGTAAATGCCACTAATTTTAACATTTGATATCACACCTACTATTTTTCTCAGTATAAATCTTAAAGGGATTTATAACTTACTTTCTTCTGTGAAACAAACCAAGATAATCTGAAGAATGTTGGTATATTATTGACAAAAAGTCAATGGGACACAAAACAGTTTGGTAATCAACATCCTTAAAAATATCTTTTTGTGTGTTTCACAGAAGTTTTGTCATACAGGTTTGGAATGGCATGATGAGGGAGAAAATTATGAAATTTTCATTTTTGGGTGAACTATCCCTTTAAGTTTGAGTACTAAAATATACTGTTGATTTTATAATTTAGGAATGGGGTCCCTTGCAAGGTATTCATCATTTTTAGGGGTTGCTGATCAAAGGTTTTTAAAACCCTGGTCCCATCCAAAACAAAAAACAAGAAAAAAAAACCAAACTATTATCAGGGACGAACAGAGCCGAGAAACCAGGAGCTGAACCGACCTTGACTGCGATGACATGGCCAGTCTTCTTAAAGCGAACTTTAAACACCTGTCCACAGGTTCCACTGCCGATCTCCCCCTCACTGATCAGATCCGTCACCTCTGCAGGGTAACGCTGAAGAACATACACAAGAGGTCAGACTCTTTTCCCACATTCAATACCTAAAGACTATGGGCCAGTTTTACTAACAGCTTGCGCCAGCGCAAACCGTCTTTTGGAGTTAAATTTGTACGGTCACGTTTTACTAAAGACACGCAGTAACGAATTAGTGCTGAAAAGTCATGGACACAGTTATTATTGAATATGCATTTGTAGGAGCTCCCCTTTCAGACACAAGTTATGGGAGCAGAGTATTCAAATTTTACTAACATTCGCGCTCGTCAAATTACTGGCATTTGTGCCATTATTTAACGCCCAAAAAAAGCATGTCTTAAACTATTTTGCGCTTGAAATGGCTGCAATTATTGCTAGGAGGAGGCACCACAGAGAACAGAGAGCGCGTGGTAGAAGGGAGAGGATTTTTTCCACACGTATTAATTTATTT
>NW_015537969.1:2757999-2758144 GCF_001515605.1 Sinocyclocheilus anshuiensis
ACCTGAAAAAAATATAAAGCACTGTTTATTTCATTTGTATCTTTGTTCTATTATATTTATCTATGCTTGTAATTGGTTTATTTTCTATGCTGATTTACTTGCCTACAAAATCACCCCAATCATTGATTATTTTTTTCCAAATAGA
>NW_015537969.1:2758708-2758924 GCF_001515605.1 Sinocyclocheilus anshuiensis
ATATCACTAGACATATCTCAAAAAAAAAAATATTGCAATGTGAGTTTTTTTTTTTTCCAATATCATGCAGTCCTACTTCAGATGTGATGCAAAAAAGACTCTTCTGACAGCAAGCTTCATTTTAAGTGTTTCATGTACAGTACAATGGATAAACAATTTATAAATGGTTTAAAATTAAAGGTATTTTTTGCAAGGAAAAATAAAAACACTTCAGTG
>NW_015537969.1:2758934-2766077 GCF_001515605.1 Sinocyclocheilus anshuiensis
TTAAAGGGGTCATGACGTTGCTAAAAAAAGAACATTATTTTGTGTATTTGGTGTATACCAAATATTGTACATACTGTACATTATTGTTTCTCCTCTATGCCCCGCCTTTCTGAAACGCGTCGATTTTTACAAAGCTCATCGTTCTGAAAAGTGAGGTGTGCTCTGATTGGCCAGCTATCTAGTGCGTTGTGATTGGCCGAATTCCTCAAGCGTGTGACGGAAATGTTACGCCCCTTATCATACTGTGATGCCGTGTCCCAGCACGACGAGACAAACCCAATAAAATCCATTATAAACAAGGCATTTGTTGCATCCAGTGGGGACATAATTACTGATTATAATGACTTATACTGTCGTTTTACGCGTTGCGTTGCATCATGCCGCGTAAGCATAAAACCATGTCTGCATTTGTGATTGGAGAAACGACAAACAAGCGCTACTCTACACTGCTCAAAACTCGCGTTTGAATCGTCAGTGGCAAATTCTTTAAATATTCTGCATTTGTGATTGGAGAAACGACAAACAAGCGCTACTCTACACTGCTCAAAACTCGCGGTTGAATTGTCAGTGGCAAATTCTTTAAATATGAAAACTTACTTACAGGCTGTGAGTCAGCATTATTTGTCAGCATAATAGACTGTATAGGGTCAGCATGCGCGCCGAAGGGGAAACATGGGAACTGAATTCACTGCAACACCGGCATTGTAGGCTACTCTCTCAGGAAACAGTCCTTGTCCTCCATCAAATCTGAATATTTGGTTTGAACTGTTCTGGAACAGTGCAGGGTTCCAGACAAAAAAATCAAGTAAGGAGCCATTGGCTCCTATAAGAAAAAAACTTAGGTGCCAAATAATTTTTTTAGGTGCCACAGAATAAACGTGTTTTACTTACTTATTTTATTATTATTTTTTTTTTTTTTAACATTTTAACATTTCAATCATACTGTCATGTGTTTATGTCTCATCTTTTCTTGACTTTATCAGCAGTGCCATAGAAGAACCTTTTTGTCTAAATGGTTTCATAAAGAATCTTTAACATTATAAAAAGTTGAGAAAGAGATGGTTCTTTAAAGAACCTTTGACTGAATGGTTCTTTGTGACGTTTTCCGCAATTTGAAACACTGAATGAGCTTTTACATGAGACATTTCAGTAAGTTGTACTGTAGGCTCTCTTATAAAATAGCCTACCTTTTGATGTTAATTCATGTTTATTATGTACTATAGTTGTAAAGAGAAAGACATAATGGGTTCACTTGCTGCTTGAACTGAGGCGCTAACGCGATCGCGCCTGCCGCATTACAGAGCGCCAAAAACAAAACTGTATTTATTGTTTGAATTTCGTTATAAATTTTGAATAATTTTAAAGCTGATACTTTGTTTATTAAAAAGTAACAAAGCACAAAGCTTTTTGCGATTACTGGACGGCATATGAAGTTCACGCATTAACAGAACACAGGACAGACTAAGATCTTGATAAGAAGAAGCCAAGCCATATTATTAATGGTTATAAACGAGAAATGTTAACGATATTGTCAATATCCACAAAGCTGACAGCTTTACCTGTTGTAGTTTGTTCAAGTTGTGCATGAAATGGGCGTTGCTTTTCTGCACTTTCACTTCGCACGTCTCTGTCATTTCGATCTCTCTCGCACTGCACAACTGAGCTGTGTTTATCAGTTGTGCGTCAGCGCTGCTGTGCGGCAGAGATGAGGACTGTTTGAAACTCTTTTTTCCACTAAAACTTTGATGCGCATCGTCTCAGTTTAATACACGAACATAACAAAAGATGTGATCGCAAAAAAATCAGGAAAAAAGGCATTACATGCAAATTTTCAAGTTATAACATGTAAATACATAGGCCTAGTCGCCAGTGGCGACCTCAGCAAAAACTTCACTCGCAATTTAATATTTTTGGTTGCAAATGCGGCCGTTTTAGTCGCAGTTTGGAGCCCTGCAGTGTTGTAAATACAACTTAACCACTGATTTCTAGTTGTGTCCTCTTTTGGAAGACCAAACAAAGTAGTTTCTATATATATATATATATAAATTTTACATCATTTTTTTCATTGCAATAATTTCACATTCAATCCTTACATTAATGTACAAACAACATAAAGACAGCATATTTTTTACATTTGTTTACTGGCATCTTTTTTTTATGACTAAAGACCAGTATCACTGATACCAATACTACTGATGTATCTAGGAAACTGTCTTTTCCCCCCTAATATTTACCCATTGACTAGCCATTCAACATTACAGCTATTAATTTTAACATTTATTAGACTACTTAAACATACAGAAATTGAATACAATTATCAAACACTAAATTTTAAATTAAATGAATGAATCCTTAAAGCTATAAAAGTTATTGATTCTCTTTTATTTGGTTCTTTGATTAACAGACATCACAGCAGTTTCTCTCCCGCTTTGATATGAAATTATACAGGCTGCCTGCAAACGCGCACTGGCGCATTTGTGAGTGCAATTGAAGAGCACACGCTACGAGCACAGTACCTTTTCCGCGCTCGTTTGACTCGCGCCTGGCGAAGCTGGAGCACGCGTCTGAAAAGTCTCCCGTTTGATGTGGTTGTAAACAAGTTCTGCGTCTAAATAAACGCAATTTTTGTCAAGAAAAAAGAGACAGAAGCAGCAGTTGTGAGTGGGGTGGCTAACCCTAGCCCCGCCCCTGCGTTAAATATTTTTAACGCGTTAAACGGAAAAAATTAATTGCCTACGTTAACGTGATAATTTTGACAGCACTAATAATAATAATATATATATATATATATATATATATACATACATAAAAAACGTTTTAATTTATTAAATAAATGCATGTCTAAAAATATGATTATATGTTAAAATAAGTACTATATTTATAGTAAAAATTTAAACTTCTGGCGTGACTGGGTCAGCATAAAAAATATTGTCCAACACCTCCTACATTTGGTTATGTAAAGATAGATGCTACATGTTGAATTGCAAATTAATCTTGAAAACATTGATTAAATCTGAGTAAATATCAATCTAAGTGATTAATCTAATTAAATCTAAGTGTATAAACATGAAAACTCATCCTTCCATGTAACACCACCATCAACTATAAAAAGTGTGGCTGGTAATTAATACATTTCATACAGCCTATGACAATTATATATTGTCAGATCAGAATAATTTGACACTGCATTTTATTTCTGACCAGAAATGTCATCATGCAGCAAAACTTCAAGACCCAAAGGGGTCAAAGTGTTAGAATTTCATTATCAGGTTGCAGATATTTCTGCACTTTTGTTGACAGCAGCTTGATGGGATAGCTTTGCGTTAACCTCCAGTCTGTCATGGTGATATGGAACCATCGCCTGTGTGACTCCAGTGTTAGTAATGCATTGCAGGAGGTCTAATCTACAGGCAGGGGAAAAACAGTGACGCACATAGTGATGAAGGTCTCATCTCCACCTCAGCAGCTGTTTTCATGACAGGTGAGAAAACCCATGCAGGGGCCAAGTCTAAAATGGCCAGCTGCAGTATAAATATAAATGTAACCATCAGTTATGTTTTGAATATTTCAACTGTATGAGACTTGCCATCACTACTTGTCATTATTTTAGATCCACAGTACCATTTTTTTTTTTTACATTCTCAGTATACGAAACACTTACATCAGTGTGACAATGAGTTTAGAGATTCAATTTTTTTTTTTACCTGACGCATCTCCAACTTCAAAATCACTGTCATCTGAGCTGTCATAATCCAGAGCATCCAGCAAGGAGTCAGCCAAAGGCTTCACCTGCCGCCGCTTCGACCCCCGATCCACTAGATAAAGAAATAACACTTCCCAATGAGACTTTTTAGAAAGAAATGTAATACTAAAATAACTCATATGAATGCACAATACAATTATCTAAAACAATTCAAAATTAACAACTAAATGATTGCAAATACTTAGAATTAGTTGAAAATTTGCCTTTTTGCACCAAATCTATTTAACTGAGATAAAGCCGCACTGCATAAATAAAAATATAAATACAGAAACTGACATAGGTAACACAAATTATGAGTGTGATTTCCTTACCACCATGTAAGCATTATCTTCACACTTGTGGTCTCTGACTGTAAATGTATTCAGTGTGTAAATGCATTATTTTAAACGAACAACAAATAACGACAGACTGTAGCTGTGTTTCAAATCCATCACTCACACACACATTATGTTGACTAAAAAGGCAGCACACACAGGTCTCTGATGCCCCAAGATGCTGTCACAGTAGACAGCTCACAGAGAAACACGGTCTGTTTATTTTATTAAGCTGGCAACAGAAGCTTTCTGGAGATACGAAGACGCACTGTGCTATATAATCATATAAAGATGAGGTGGAAAACTGTTCGTATTTCTTTGAAATATGTGATATTATGTGTTTGTAGGTGAATGATGGAGAAAGGAACTTCACATCAGTTAGCCAGCGAGCTAAAGCAGCAGTAGCCTCATGCTATCTATTAACGCTTATTTCTCTCATTTCACAACACATGTTGTAAATTCTAATTGTGATTCTGTTGCGCTATTTTTTCTCTTTCAAACTGTATAACATAACAGCGAGGATTACTCACTTTATGGGATTTTCGCGTTTGGATAGCTTGCACAAAGGTACAACGAACGCCTCCTCAGTTCATGTTCTGCGTAGTACGTCTACGGTATTGTGTGTCACGTGTTCACATTTTGCTGACGTTCAGCTCACAAAGTAGGAGGTGGAAACCATAGCAACCGCCGCATCAGTTGGAGGAGGGACATTATTGTGTTGTTTACATTTTGCGTCGTAGTTTTAAAACTATAGGCTATTTCATTATTTGTAATAATAAAAAGAAAACAATACCGCTTAACACCGCTGCTATTTAGGCTATATGAAACGTAACTAGGCTAATAATGAGATGATAATAATAATAGCCTACCTAAGTAAATACTGTTGTTAGTACTGTAAGTCTTTGGTCAAGCAAATAAGTCAATGGACAACGCCATCATGGTGCATGTTCACATTTACATATCTAAAGAACATTGTTCAAATCGATCATTAAGGCGTTTTAACGTTAAACCGTTGATCTGGCCAAAATAGTCCATAATCGATCATGAGGCTTCCAAAAAGTCCATCCCCTGTTGTCCTCTCACATCAAAATCCACTGATATATTGTTTAGAACGGTTTGATCTGTTTTTGCGTGTAAATGGTGCTTACTTATATATTATTGTGATGTTTTATCAGCTGTTTGGACTTTCATTCTGACGGCACCCGTTCACTGCAGAGGATCCATTGGTGAGCAAGTGATGTATTGTGATGGGGCTTGGTGTTAAAGAATTGTGCTATAATAACCCCTACAAATACAACTCGTTATATACACTACTGTATAAACACTTTAACAGACATGTAGATGTTTGTGAAAGATGTTTTCTCTGTTTTGGAGGGATGATTATTTTTAAATCATACCCTATTTATTGCATCAAAATGTGTTAATAGTTTACTATATTTAAGGGTGGATAATTTTATCAGTTTATTGCAACAATACATAGCTACAATAACTTTGTCTAGTGCTCTTATGAAAGTTTATAGCAGGATTTGTGAAAATTTAACTATACTGAATGACATAGCATAGACTTCTTCATGGCTAGTTTTTGCGTATTGCATTTGATTCTGTAACCCATACTTGTTCAACAGATCTGTGTGTACTAGTGTTAAATGCTACTGTTTTTGACAGCATTGATAACGTTTATGATAATATAATGATAATTTTTGCGTTTCCCTTACCGAATGTCATATCCTGTCAGCAAAAACCTGTCCGTGGGCTTTTTTTGAATGCTTTCAGTTTAAGTGCCGGCGATCGCAGTGTTGCCAGATATTGGTACTAAAACAAACAAAAAAAACAAAAAATAAATCGAAATTATTTCCAATATTTTGCAAACAAGACAAGATAAAGATATCGCTGACTCCTTCCTACTTTATTAACTTTCTAAAGTGTTAAATTACGTGGAAAAGACAAGTCCAAAAAGCTTATAATAGCTGGATCTGGCAACACAGAGGCTCACTCACAACTCTCTGAAGCCTCGTTCGTTCACTCCGCCAGCGTCTCGCAGCGATCATTTTCATACCAGGGATGCTAAACATTCTTGCAAACTGTCTAAACTGAATTATTCATGTCATGCAGTCATTCATATGAGGAGTTTAACAGCAAATTAGTCATTCAAATAACTAATTTTATTTTTGAACATGGAAAATTTACCGAGGTCCGGACCTCGGTGGCCTCATAGGGTTACGGGCCCGGCTACAATGGATATTGACTGTTTTTTTACTCACTGCTACCACAAAAGAATGTAAATAGATTCTCATCTCTCTGTATTAGACTGTTTCCTCTCTTTTATTGTTGCCATACAAATCTGTATGCTATTTAATGGGCTTGCTGTGAATCATTACCGCGGGAAGTAGGGGTGCTGAGGGTGCTGCAGAACCCCCATTTTTTCGTGGGCTACACTCCAGGGGGTGCTGCAGCACCCTCTGCACCCCTACTTCCCGCGGTAATGATTCACAGCAAGCCCATTAAATAGCATACAGATTTGGGGGTGCGGTGTTAAAAATAAATGAATGAACAATATGTAATACAAAATAAATAATATTAATTGTATTAATTAGTATATTCATTAAAATTCATTGGAAAAAAAGTAGCCTAAGCCTACAATGACAAGAAGCAACGGTTAAATATGAGTTAAGTCAACACGACTTGCCTAAAATAAACAGACATAAAACACTTCATGCATCTCACAGTATTAATTTAACCATTTAACCTAGATAAATGAGCGATGTTAGGCGCATATCCAATCGTTTGCGCGGAGAGTGGAAGCTAAAGCACGCTGCAGGACATGGAGGCGCCAGCGCGATCACTTGCATTTTTTTTTTAAGAACAGCGGAAACGTAAAAATACGCCGTCGATTTTGCTCATAAAGGTAAGAGTATACATCATTCGGGACTGCAAAGGGTCTGCTTGTATTTTTTGTGCACTCACAATATCAACAAAACCTTGTGCTTTTGTAAAATAAGGAAAACAAACAGGATGCGCTTTCTGTCCTCTTGGTCTTGCGCAGGAGCGCTTCACCGACATGATAAA
>NW_015537969.1:2766115-2768157 GCF_001515605.1 Sinocyclocheilus anshuiensis
AATTTGTGGTTTATTATCTTATTAATTAAAACACATCAGCCATAAAATAGTACAATGGCAAATTCGCATATATTAAACATCTACCTTGCATTGACAAAATGAATAAGATGGATATAGCCGTTGTAACCCAAATAAATAAGGTATTTTCCCTTATTTAAAACGAATACTCAGTTTGAGGTTCATTATTTTAAATTTTTTTAATGAAAACCCAGCAACAAAGACACTCACTTATAGGCTATTAAACTAATAAATGAAAGTTTTATTAACAAAAGTTGCGCTTTGGATCCGCCATCATATAGTGTCAGTGTTCTCGCATCACTCTTGTCATGTGCCCCCACCTCCGTTTTATTTCTCAGCCCCCCCAGCTCAAAATACGTTCCCGCGGCTATGCTGTGAATTTAACTTAATTGACACTAAGAGTTCAGTGCTTAGTCAGTTTATTTGATTTATTTGTTTGACAAATGTTACACTGGTATATTTAAATATTTTAATAGGGTCACTCTAGTTTTCAATATAATGAGTATTTACTTCATATGGTTGAGTCTGTCTTGTAGTTCAAAAAATATATTTAATAATTCATTTCATTACCTTTTTTTCTAAAAAAGTTGTTAGAAAAGAAAATTAACTCATTTTAATTTACATTTATTAAGGTTGAAACAAGTCTTGAAACTATCGTTGAATAACAAGAACAATATTATGAGACTAGAAATGTATTTGGCTATTTTTGAGAGCGAGGCTTGTTTCTGTCGTCCTCTGTTGACTTTGCCAGTTTAGCAAACAAGAGACGATTAAAATAAATGAGCCTAGATTGATCCTGATACACAGCGAGGGGAAGACTGATGGGGAAAGGCACGCGCAAGGGATGATTACGACTGTCCTTGTCCGATGACAAATGGCACTGTATTGTGCTGGAAAGCCAGTTTTTTATCCCTTGGCTTCAAAACACTTTTCGGATATCATCATAAGCATCATCGTCATCATCACTGTCACCATTCTATTGCCAGCATTTTCAGTTGTAGATGACGTGATATTGCCAATGAATGAAATTAATGTTTCACATTAGCCAAGGAGAATATGATAGCAGCAGCACATATCTGTCAGTAAGTGTTATTTATTTATTTATTTTTGTTATTAATAATGCATTATTCTGCATCTATATTTAGTATGGTGCAGTTTATGAATTGCTGTATATTGCATTATTAATGCTTAATATATTATAATATACAGTATTAATCAAAACTGACCGTAAGATATTTGCATTGTCACAAAAAAAAAAATGTAAATAAATAAATAAATACTGTTCTTCTGAACTTTCTATTCATGAAAAAAAAAACTTGAAAATGGTTTCCACAAAAATATTAAGCAGCATTTTCAACATTGATAATCAGAAATGTTTCTCTAGCACAAACTCTGCATACTAAAAGTTATTTCTGAAGGATCATGTGACATTGAAGACTGGAGAAATGACTGCTGAAAATAACATTTTAAAATATTTTAAAACAGAAAACAACTTTTTTAAATTTTTTTTAAATTATACAAATATTTCACAGTATACAGTATACTCAACATAATAAATCCCAGACTTGCCCAACTAACAAAAATATTTATTATCCCTAATATTATATTCCCATTAAAGGGGTCATATGATGTGATTTAAATTTGTCCTTTCTCTTTGGAGTGTTACAAGCTATTGGTGCATAAAGAAGATCTGTAAAGTTGCAAAGACTAAAGTCTCAAATCCAAAGAGATATTCTTTATAAAAGTTAAGAGTCAACCACGCCTACCTAAAATGGCTCGTTCTAACACGCCCCCACATATCTACATCACTATGTGGGAAGATTTGCATAACGCCGCCCAAATGTTAATGCAAAGAAAGAAGGCGTAACTTTTATTCTCGCTGTAATATTGTTGTTGCCGCCGCCATGTTGTGGAGATGCTGTGTGTTTCATTATGAAAGCAAAACTACTTTGCTTGGCCTTCCAAAAGAGGACACAACTAGACATCAGTGGTTAAGTTGTATTTACAACACTGTTCCAGGACAG
>NW_015537969.1:2768408-2774326 GCF_001515605.1 Sinocyclocheilus anshuiensis
GGAGTCCAGCCCAGGGTCGTCACATGTGGTTGCCGCAAGCCCGCCGGACGCTCCTTCGTCAAATCCGCCGGCCGCCGCTCACTCAAGGCTGCCGTGTGTGACGCTGTGTGTTACTTTGTTTGGCCTTCCAAAAGAGGACATAATGTTTCTATAAAGTGGGGCAATTCCAACTTTGCAAGGACAGTCTGGCGCTTCTGACTCACAGCCTGTAAGTACGTTTTCATATTTAAAGAATTTGCCACTGACAATTCAAACGCGAGTTTTGAGCAGTGTAGAGTTTCTCCAATCACAAATGCAGACATGGTTTTATGTTTACGCAGTGCGATACGCAGCGCGATACGCAACACAATGTGTAAAAAGACAGTAAAAGTCATTATAATCCGTAATTATGTCCCCACTGGATGCAACAAATGCCTCGTTTGTAATGGGTTTTACTGGTTTTGTCTCGTCGCGCCAGGACACGGCATCACAGTATGGTAGGGGCGTAACATTTCCATCACACGCTTGAGGTATTCGGCCAATCACAACGCACTGGATAGCTGGCCAATCAGAGCACACCTAGCTTTTCAGATGATGAGCTTTGTAAAAATCGACGCGTTTCAAAAAGGCGGGGCATAGAGGAGAAACAATAATGTACAGTATGTGGAAAATAATGTGTTTTTTTAACCTTAAACCGCATAAACACATTTCATTACACCAAATACACAAAATAATGTTCTTTTTAGCAACGTCATATGACCCCTTTAAAAATTTTTAATGTTTTTTCTTGGTTCTGTCAGCATTAAAGGGAACATTCCATTTTATTATTTTGCAAAGATTATTGAAATGTTACTTCTGTATGTTCTCTGAACTATAGTAAGTAGTAACATTTAAAAATAAAATATTTCAGAAAAATGTTCCATAAACAATTTATAAATAAAGTTTTTGTACTAACGTTTTGAGAATGTTACTAAAGACCAGATAACTTTGAATGTATGTTCTATTCATGTAACCTTTGTGCTTATATAATGTTACATGTATGCTTATAATGCTACCATTAGCAACTTCTCTGGAATGTTCCATTAGCTGGTGGGAGAGAGACACTTTCAGATTACAAATAAAGAAATTAAACAGAAAATACACCTTCACGACTATGTTAAGTTTGCATACAGCATTATTCAGTATCTAGTGACGAAATCGGTGATGGACCGAGAGGCTGTAAATGGAGAATCCCACAGAGGAGCCGCATGAAGATCTTGAGCCACTATCTTGCTGCAGATATCTGTCAGCTTGATGAGGCAAAAGACAGAAGCAATTACATTAAGAACAAGAATAACACAAGGTTTAGGAAATCAAAACATTACTATAAAGACGTACTGTGCCACGGCAGCTTTAAAACCTAATTTGAAGAGGAGTAATTGCATGGGCTATTATTTATGAACCCTAAAGAAATATGTTACGGAATGCTTGCATTGATCGACTGCTGCACCAGTTTAATGTTTTGCATTTAAATTGAAATATTTATCCATGTAAATCATACCACGGTGGCCACCGTTTATCTTTGCTGAGGTGCCCATTGCTTTTCCTCACGAGCTCTTTCACTGGAGCGTGTGGCTGAAATTGAATGAATTTGATTACAAACACATCGCTCCTGTGTGGAGATGTTATCTCTGTGTTATCTTAATGTCACCCTCAGTGTGCAGGGCTGCGCTAATTTAATCGTCATTTTAGATATGATTATTTACTCCTTAGGAAAAGACAATCTTTACCAATGCACAATCCTTTATTCAATTGGAAACTGAAATGCTTGAAATTAATTGGCAAAGAGAAGTTAAGAAATATTCCTATAAAAGCTGTTGAAATGATTAGCGTGGCTCTCATCCGAGCAAAACAAAGCCATTAAAGGAATAGATCACCCGAAAATGAAAATTCTGTCATCATCTACTCACCCTTTGTTCCTCACACTGAGCTACCGTGTGGCTTCAGAAGACGCGGAAAATGGTGCGTGAGTCATAGGGTACTTTTATCATGCTTTCATGGTCCTTTTTGGAGCTTGAAAGCCTCTGGTTCTCATTGACTTTCACTGTATGGATGAGAGCAGCTCATACATTAAACTTATGCTCTGGCATTTGACAGAAGAAAAATGCATTAATTAATAGCAGGATTTTTGTACAAATTGTTTTACAGTTACCTACACATTACTACAAAAGGTGGACAGAATAACTGATATGCCTAGCAATATATAAAGAGCTTAGTAAGGAGTACAGGTATCATTCAGAAAAGCTTCTGTTCTTCATTTAAGACAAAGAGCTGTACAATAAAGGGGGTGGAAATTTGTGCTCTTGAACTTCCCTTCTTTAATGGTTCTAATAGAATTTTTCGAGGAATAAATACTTGGAAAACAAAAGTACAGTGTTGCCAAATGCTGGGATTGTTCCAATATAATACATGTAAAGTGGCATTAAGAACAAAATGTGTTAGCATAATGCATTTGTTTTAATAAAATACCAATGACAAAACACATATGCATCTGTATGCACTCTCAGATATGAACATATGAACAGTCAGTAACTTCACTGATTTACAGCAGGTGTCACAACTACATTAACTGATTTATAAGTGTTTGCAATCCACTAAAAAGAACCAACTCGTAGGAGTCATTCACTCAGGAATCAGACTTCACTGTTTGCGCTGCATGTTTTGATTCACTAAAAAGAACTGACTGATACGCTCAGGAATCGGACTTAACTGTTCACGCATAGGGCCTCACTAGACCCTTTACTGAAATAGTGAAATATTCTTAATAAATACTTGTCTGATGATGGAGATTAATATATACCAAACTGATCATTTTCCCTGATAATATTGCAGCAATCATGTCATGCCTGTTTTCTATCAGCTGTTTAGAATCAGAACTAGTGATTGGAAAAGTGTTTACAAAAAGGTCTGAAATGCTTTGCAGTTTAGTTTGATTAATGTAGACAGTACACTGAATCATTTGACACACACTGAATCAGTTGCAATGGTTTTCACACCTTAAAGAGGTACTTTATGAGACAGAAAACAAAAAATCCCTGGATGAAGTAGTTTTTACCTACAGTATGAAACAATACACAGATGTCTTCTATTAATATGTAATAGTGACAAAACTGCTCTTTATTGCACCGTTCAGTTTGTGAACAAGCAACACACTCTGTTCTCCAGTTAAAGACCATTTATATCCATATATCTAAAACAGTATCATAAAAGAGTATCAAAATATGGGTGCACTTTTGATAGGGGGCCTGTGCCCAAGTACAAGTACAAGGCTAGAAACTCTCCTGGTTCGCACTGTATATTTTTGATTCACTACAAAGAAGCACCTTACAGGAGTTATTCATTTGGAAACTGGGCTTCACTGGTCACGCTGTATGTCGCACTTTTGATTCACTAAAAAAGGGTTCATAGGAATCATTCACTTAGCGCTGAATAGTACAGGGAACAGTTTCTGAGAATGTTTTTCATGCTATAACCAAAGGATTGGAAATCATTTCTTAAAAGAAAAAACCTAACCGGTTCTGAACAAGAACAGTTTCCTGCTTCCAGCCCTAATGATGTGTAGGTCTGATGATTGAGGAAGCTATTTGAATTTGACATTTGAAACAAAAACATATTTTTGTACATATTTTGTCTGTACCTAAATGAGGAAAACTGTATTGCATATTCCTTCAGTCGTTGGACCTAATGACTCCCATGCGATGGTGCTATTTTTCTTCTGCTAATTGGCAGTCAGCTTAATGTGACTCTTCTTTGCAACTGCTAGCAGTTACTTCAAAGTTAAACTCCTTTTTCATGTGGGTTCAGTTATTGTCCAAAAATAACAGTGGAAAACATTCCTTGGGACATGGCATAATATTTGACTTGCAGGCCATGCTAGTTTAGATGAGGTTAATAGCGTAGGTCTCGCTGGCCATGCACAGATGAAAGGATGACCACATGTCCGTGTAACGTATTTTGTCCCGAGCCTCGGGGTACGTCTCTTTAACGTGGCATTATCAAAAGTCTGCCTAACATTTCCACATGAGGAGATATTCAGCTTTAATCAACTGCCTCTCCTGCCTATTTCACTCTGCTATTCTTTGAATTAGATACACTGTGTTTCCTCTTTGAAGTTAAATTTGTATTTCATTTTTGTATCCTCAATGATCATTTCCATTTTTATTCTTCCCAAATGTAAAAATTCAAAACCCTCCTGTTCTGTATGGAAGTTTTGATTGAATTTGATGATTCATATCTGAGGTAGCAACCATTTTGGGTGTCTCTTGACAAAATAAAGAAAACATCCTGACATTCTTACTTCTTATTGACTATCTAGACCATAATCAACCCGTTCCCATTTTATCTATAACAGTTGTATCCTGGAACCACGTTGTCCCTGGTTGACCTCACTCTGCCCTGGCTGGATCAAAGGAACAAATCCAATGTTATTAACCAAAAAGGCTTTACTTTTCTACATTATCCCATTTTATTCAATTAGTATCATCCCATCATTATCTCTAAGAAAGGGGTTCCTACATTTTTTTTTTGTCAGCCAAACCAATTAGAGCTAAAACATTGACTTGAAGTACTGTCTGAGATTTTAATGTTAATATTTCAATAAATAACTTGCACATTTGCATGTTCACAGTTCTCTGATGTCAAGTCAAGTCATCATTATTTATATAGCGCTTTTTACATTGAAAATGGTGTCAGTTAATGGCCACATGACATGCAAGTAAACAGGTTTATATATACACTTCCAGTCAAAAGTTTTTGAACAGTAAGATTTTGAATGTTTTGTAAAGAATTATCTTATCCAAGCCTGCATTTATTTGATCCAAAATACAGCAAAAGCAGTAATATTGTGAAATATTTTTACTATTTAAAATAACTGCTTTCTATTTGAATATACTGTATTTTAAAATGTAATATATTCTTGTGATCAAAGGTACATTTTCAGCACCATTACAGTCTTCAGTGTCACATGATTCTTCAGAAATCATTCTAATATGCTGATTTGCTGTTCAAGAAACATTTATTATTATGATCATCATCAATATTTAAAACAGTTGAGTACATTTTTTCAGGATTCCTTGATGAATAGAAAGATCCAAAGATCAGCATTTATCTGAAATAAGTAACATTATACACTACCATAGTCAGTATATATATAAACAGAGACAGACTGTCAGTCAATGAAAATTTTTAATCTAATTAACTACATGATGTGTCAATTAATTAATGTAATTAATCGCAAAATAAATTTGACTGTGAAAATACCCACAAAATATTATTTAAAGCTATTTTTGTGTTAAATGAGAAAGTATCAAGCAGACATTACAAATTGTAGCTTTAGAAAGAAATATTTTATTTGATTCAACATAAAATTTATCAGGCCTACACATAAACACGTAGGCTTACAGCGGCCTAACATAAATTATGGAACATAAAAGAAGATAATTTGAGAAACATCTCAGTATGAATGACATTGCTAACCAAAACAGCTTTTGCTAAAACAAAACAGCAACAGTCTTCAAAATACCTTTTATTATGTTCCACAAAAGAAAGGTTTGAAACACCATGAGGGTAAGTAAATGATGACAGAATTTAAATTTTTTGGGTGATTATTTTGGATGCGATTAATCGTTTGACAGCACTAATTATAATATATAATTATAAATTAATACTTTTATTTAGCAAGGACACTTTAAATTGATCAAAAGTGATGATAAAGACATTTATAATGTTACAAAGGATTCTATTTCAGATCAATGCTGTTTTTCTGAACTTTCTATTCATCAAAGAAACCTGAAAAAAATATACTGAAAAAAAATATATTATGTTGTTTCCAACATAATAATAATAATAAATGTTTTTTGAGCAGCAAATCAGAATATTAGAATGATTTCTGAAGGATCATG
>NW_015537969.1:2774509-2775365 GCF_001515605.1 Sinocyclocheilus anshuiensis
TTTTTTTATCTAATTAATTACATGATGTGTCGATTAATTAATCTAATTAATCGCAAAATAAATTTGACTGTGAAAATGCCCACAAACGATTATTTAAAGCTATTTTTGTGTTAAATGAGAAAGTATCAAGCAGACATTACAAATTGTAGCTTTAGAAAGAAATATTTTATTTGATTCAACATAAAATTTATCAGGCCTACACATAAACACGTAGGCTTACAGCGGCCTAACATAAATTATGGAACATAAAAGAAGATAATTTGAGAAACATCTCAGTATGAATGACATTGCTAACCAAAACAGCTTTTGCTAAAACAAAACAGCAACAGTCTTCAAAATACCTTTTATTATGTTCCACAAAAGAAAGGTTTGAAACACCATGAGGGTAAGTAAATGATGACAGAATTTAAATTTTTTGGGTGAACTATCTCTTTAATGTTTTTATTATTATTATTATATTTTTTAATGAAAGGATACTCTAAATAAGAAACTAAATCTGCCAGCAGGTGGCGGTAAATGTCTTTATGAGGCATTCGTTCAAATGGCTGATTCATTCAGGAATGAAGTAAACCGCTCTCTCTTTAATCTTTAATGGGATCATTGGTTCACACGATTAGTTCAAAACGCTGATTCATTCAGAAACTAAACACTGCTGTCTGCTGTGGAGATGCACAACAATTCTGCTATGGCTTTAAAGGTAATATGTTCTCTGCAAAATTTAGCAAAACAGATAATAATAATAATAATAAATAATAATTAGTTACATTTATATAGCGCTTTTCTGGGTACTCAAAGCGCTTTACATGAAAGGGGGGGAATCTCCTCAACAACCACCAGGGAGCAGCATCCACATGGA
>NW_015537969.1:2776318-2777938 GCF_001515605.1 Sinocyclocheilus anshuiensis
AGCAGCAAATCAGAATATTAGAATGATTTCTGAAGGATCATGTGAGTGAAGTAATGATGCTCATCAAATAATTGTTCAGTCCAATTTGTTTGTTTTAATGTTACATTTATTAGCTTTTCCCCCAGAAGACCGAAGCTGAGATCTGCTCTAAGACACAAGGCCACAGATGAAATAATCCCATCATGCCCTTCCGTACATTAGCCTTCAACCTTCCTACTTTGTATGCTTTGATGTTTCAATCATATTCAGCCAACGCGGCCACTTGGATGATCAACAGAAAGACTGGAAAGCATACGTCTGACAACTTTCAATTTCCCTTAAAAATGCGTGACTATTTATAAAAGTTCTGGCCACTCTCTCCTTGGTGCAGTAGACAGAGCTTCCATTTCCCTGATGGATTGGCTGTCATATTATGGAACATAAAAGAAGATAATTTGAGAAACATCTCAGTATGAATGACATTGCTAACCAAAACAGCTTTTGCTAAAACAAAACAGCAACAGTCTTCAAAATACCTTTTATTATGTTCCACAAAAGAAAGGTTTGAAACACCATGAGGGTAAGTAAATGATGACAGAATTTAAATTTTTTGGGTGAACTATCTCTTTAATGTTTTTATTATTATTATTATATTTTTTAATGAAAGGATACTCTAAATAAGAAACTAAATCTGCCAGCAGGTGGCGGTAAATGTCTTTATGAGGCATTCGTTCAAATACAAGGGAGGAATATCATTACATATTTTTACAGCTCTGAAACTTTCTCTTTAATGCTAGTTACTAACTAAGCAGCACAAAAGGAATTGCTATTCCCTGATTATATCTCATTTAATTCACCTTTAGATAGTTTGGAAGAAACTTAAAGGGATAGTTCACCCAAAAATGAAAATTCTGTCATTAATTACTTCACCCTCATCAATGGAAGTCTTATACAGTATTACAGTTAGTCGATCTGAAATGGTGATTGTGCATTAACAGCTGTCGACCATGTCAGTACGCAAATGAGCGGTCTAAACTTATTTACCCAGCCTTTTTTTTTTTTTTGGTTGCACCTGCAGACATTACAAATTGTAGCTTTAGAAAGAAATATTTTATTTGATTCAACATAAAATTTATCAGGCCTACACATAAACACGTAGGCTTACAGCGGCCTAACATAAATTATGGAACATAAAAGAAGATAATTTGAGAAACATCTCAGTATGAATGACATTGCTAACCAAAACAGCTTTTGCTAAAACAAAACAGCAACAGTCTTCAAAATACCTTTTATTATGTTCCACAAAAGAAAGGTTTGAAACACCATGAGGGTAAGTAAATGATGACAGAATTTAAATTTTTTGGGTGAACTATCTCTTTAATGTTTTTATTATTATTATTATATTTTTTAATGAAAGGATACTCTAAATAAGAAACTAAATCTGCCAGCAGGTGGCGGTAAATGTCTTTATGAGGCATTCGTTCAAATGGCTGATTCATTCAGGAATGAAGTAAACCGCTCTCTCTTTAATGGGCCTTTGAATCATTGGTTCACACGATTAGTTCAAAACGCTGATTCATTCAGAAACTAAACACTGCTGTGTTGCTCGGAGATGCACAACAGTTCTGCTGTGGCTTTAAA
>NW_015537969.1:2778375-2787490 GCF_001515605.1 Sinocyclocheilus anshuiensis
CGTTAAAATACTCCATGTGGCATCAGTGATTCAACCGTAATTTTAAAAAGCTACGAGAATACTTTTTGTGCGCAAGGAAAACAAAAATAATGACTTTATTCAACAATTCGTCTCCGCCGCGTCACCCTATAGCGCCATTTTGGAGAGTATCACATACGTAAAAACAACGTATGTACGCGAAGGTATGTTCTCTGCAAAATTGAGCAAAAACACATAATATTGTGTTTAAAATATAACACAATATAAACTTCTTATTTACTGAACTGTTGTATAAAATCAAACTCGCAATATTCGGGACAAAATCAGCACTCGTGCAATACTGCTCTTGCTGCTCGTGTGATATTGTTATTTTTCATAACTAATGAATTAAGTTAACGCGTTAAACTGACAGCCCTAATATATATATATATTATATTTAGTGCTGTCAAAAGATTAATCGCGATTAATCGCATCCAAAATAAAAGTTTTTGTTTACATAATATATGGGTGTGTACTGTGTATATTTATTCCATATATATAAATAGACACACATGCATGTAGTATATATTTAAGAAAAATATGTTACGTTTATATATTAAATATATTTATATATAATATAAATATATAAATATATAAATGTATATACATGTAAATATTTTCAAAATGTGTGTCCGCGTCACCCTATAGCGCCATTTTGGAGAGTATCACATACGTAAAAACAACGTATGTACGCGAATACGTTGTTTACGTTCAGATCAAAGCGTAAACAGTTTATCCGCGTACGGTGCTGCTGACACAGAACAGAATACGATTTTTACCTATGAAAATTCTGCTATTATTTACTTAAATTATTTTCATTCTTTATGAATTGTGATACACAAAAAAAAAAATTTTTTGAAATCCTTGTCACTCTTCTTAATGCAATAAGAGAAAATTAGAGGCTGTAAACCTCCAAAATGACAAAAACATGCCATAAAATACACTCTAAAAAATGCTGGGTTGTTTCAACTAGACTTGTGCCGGTATTCGGTAATGCGATATATCACGGTAATGAATAGTGGCCATTCACACAGAACACATTCTTGCATTCCACTGCGCTGCTTTTTCCATTGTTTTTCTATTTAAACACATGCTAGACGGATGGCTTTGACCATTGTTTAGAACTCAAGTTAAAATAAGTTTAACTTCTAAATGCTGTGTTTTGTTTCTTTCTATTCCATTTTTGTTATGCTCTACATCTCATGTTTTCAAACGCAAAAAACGTGTTGTGTGTGAACAGCCCCTAAAAGTGGTCCAAATGACTCCAAATGCACTATATTTGCTTTATGTTATAAACAATGTGAACTTTAATCATTATTCACTAAAAATATTGATGCCCAATAGCTTTTCTAGACACATTCCTGAGAATTCATGTCACGATTCAAGTATTTCTGCTTTGTGAACAATTTATTCTTTGGAATCAGATCTTTTCAATTGATTCAGTTCATAAGTTCACAGGTCTGAATGATCAGGTTCACAGGTATAATAACTCACTTCAGTTCTGTTCTTGTTCTCAGGTTCAACTCACCGACTCAATAATTTGGTCGCAACCAGTACATGAGTGAGAATTTATCACTTTGTGTTCCACAGAAGAAAGACTGGAACATGAGGGTGAGTAAATGATTTGGGTCATTTTTAGGTGAACTACCACTTAACATGGTTGATTGTTTTGTGGGTTGGGTAGCGAGTTCACTTGCTTTTATGTGTTATAAGATGTTATGCACATGTGTAGGTGATATGTTGAATGATTGTGCATGTTTGGCTCCTATAAGCATGTGCTAGTCTGTTTATCTGTTTATTTAAGTTTATCTATGTGCAGTAAATTACTCCACTCATGTGTCCATGTGTAAGTGCACGTATGTGACCTAGTGGACATTGTCTTCCTGGTAAATCTGGTCCCTCCTGCAGGCCTGTATGTGAGCGTGGGCTTATCAGCGTCGACCAGAGTCTCCCACATTCCCAGCCACCTCCGTTGCCTGAGAGGAAAATAAATTGCACCCATGCAGTTAATAAGAATGAGAAATATCGAGTGAGACTCACACAACCATTACAAAGAGTGAGAGAGAGAGGGAGAGAGAGAGAGAGAGAGAGAGATGTTTTGAAATGTCTGAGATAAACTTAAGTGTCACAAACAATGTTTTTGGTCCATGAAACGAAACATCTCCCCATGCCTTCATTTTCTTCTATGGTTGGTCATAATGAACAACTAGATGCAGTTTCTCTGGCACTAACAAACCACCAAACTACACGCGCACATACACTAACCTAGCTCCCCCTCCACCTACCAAAACAAACACTTATTTCCATCACATTACGCCGGAAGTGTCACGGGTGCATATTGAATTCCCTTCACCGGTGTGACTGTGTCTATGACAGGTAATTACATATTGAATGCTCTTTTTGTTCATTCGTTTCCTGGAGAGGGAAATCCATCTCTTGCATGGTGAGATTGTGTCAAGAAATTTCATTTTTTATTTTCAGGTTCAAACGTTGTGCATGTGCTATCAGAGCCAAGTAGAGCTGGAACCACTATTCACTGATATATCGTGAAATTGCATGAAATTACCATAGTTATTTTATTTACGATTTCAATGCTCTATATTATGCATAGTGCAAAATGCACTAAAATGAGCCATAAACAGCCATAGCACAAATGTTGAAATTCAGATTAGTCCTCTTTGTTTGTGTGTTTTGATGTATGTGTCTGTGCATTTGTATTTATGTTTGGTTATAAATATGTATATCCCCATTCTTCCCCAAAGGCAATGATTTTACCACATTGTTCAGTTCAAAGATTCATAAGCGTCAGACTGCATTTTTGTCTATACCTGTAATTATATGTAATTTCAGTAATAATACTAGAATAACTTTACCCGAGAGAACTATGAAGTACTAAATAATGTTAAAGCTTTGGTTTTCAGGCTTTGATTCTACACAAATGAAGTATCAGAACCATTTTGGCAGCTCTAAATGGTTAATTAGGAACACCACAATCACAAATCAGTATGGAATGATGAAGCATGAAATAAGACCAATCACAATTCTGTATGCAGATGACAATCATATAATTAATTGGAATGATGTACTTCAGAATTAAAATAAATAGTATATGTGTATGTATTTGTGTTGCACCTGCATGCATCTAACTGTGTGAGTGTGAGTGTGCTGCTATACTTCTGCCAGAGGATTCAGCAGAACGATGCATTGCTTCAGTGTGTTGGATTAGGGTTGGTTCTGCTTCCGTTTGGCTGGTGTGTGACAGCCCAGCAGGCACACACTGCATTCCCCTTACAGAAGACACTGCAGACTACCTGAACTGCTGGCTGCGCTGCTGTCTGTCTGCTGGAGAGCTAAAGTGTGTTTTCAATTTGATGCATGAACATCTCCTTTTACACACACCTGCCAATTATGTTGTTAGTATGCATTACTTACAGCACTGAACAATAATCTTCATCATTTGAGAAATGATTTGCAATTGCATTTGTAGTGGATGGGTGGATGGATGGATACATATGTGACAAGTTTGTGGCATGAAAAATTGAGGTAACAATTTATTTTACAGTGTTCTTGTTACACGTTACATGTACGTACCACAGTAATAACAAATTAGGCACAATTGCATGCAACTAACCCTAAACCAAACCCTCATTTTAACCCTAACCATAAAGTAAGTACATGTAGTCAATTAATATTACTCAGTACTTACATGTATAATTACACTGTAACAAGGACACCGTAAAACAAAAAGTGTAACCAATATATATATATATATATATATATATATATATACAAATAAGCATTTTATAAGTGGTCAGGCCTACATAAACATTTTTTATACAAAAATGGTCTATTATTTTCAATGATTCTTCAATGAAAACTTCTTGTTTTTATTGTAGATGTTGAATCCCAGATTTTCAATGTGACTGTAATTTGTAGGCCTACAAACAATGTTGTCAAACATTCATAATTTCTTATACTACACTGTTATAATAAATTCAGAGCACATGTTGTCCTGCAGTTTCCTCAAAACCTGATTCATTTACACATGCCAGTCTATTACGTACCTGTTTCACTCCACTACATTTCATACGCCCCACATTTGATCTATACTTCACAGGGAAAAATATACACGAACGATCACTCACATCATTCGAATTGCCCTGCATCCATCACAGGCCCCCAGATTGCTGTTTGGCTCAAAGTGTGCTGTGAAATACTCATATTCATTTCCTACTGATTATGTCAAGCTGATGGCAGTGATTACCCTCCCTTACACACACACACACACACACACTCACGCTAGGGCTGCTCATTGCACAGAACATCATAAACAATTTACACGTCATTAGCTTTGTTTTGATCATATTTGTTTGACAAAGTGTCTAGCTGCGTGGCAGGCAGGCCTGTTATTTGCCATATCAAGAGGAAGAGCACAGGGAAAACAGCCTGTTGGGGTACAAGGCATTAGTTTGTGTGATTAATTAGCATGCATCTGTCTGCTTAAAATTCATATGGGCTCTGCGCGTTCTGAGTGGCGTTTACATTTTTAGAAGGAGTGGATGTGTGAGTCTCTGTGTTTGTGTTAGTGTCTGTCATGTCAAATGTCCAATACAAAAATAGTATTAAACCATGTTCATCATTTTGTTTATGCATGTATTTCAGTGTGTGTGTGTGTGTGTGCGTGTGTGTGTGTGTGCATGTTTATGTGGTTTATGAGGACACAAATTTGTATAATAACATGGGTATGACATAGGTATTACAACGAGAAGGTGATTTATGAGGACATTTTCAGTGTCCCCGTAATTCAAAAGGCTTATAAATAATTCAGAATGGGTTTTTTTGAAAATCTAAAAATGCAGAAAGTTTCCTGTAAGGGGTAGGTTTAGGGGTAGGGTTGGTGTAGGGCAATAGAAAATACGGGTTGTACAGTATAAAAACCATTACGCCTATGGAGAGTCCCCGTAAACCATAAAAACAAACCTGTGTGTGTGTGTGTGTGTGTGTGTGTGTGGGTGTGTGTGTGTGCGTGTCTATGGGCTATTATGTGCAAACTGTGTTCAAAGGAATTGAAAATGTTGCCAGTTCCGTCAAATTTGAGGGTTACAAATTGCCTGCAGAGGGCACTGTACATTAGAGCAAAGAAATGGAGACTGCTGCCATCAAAACACAAACTCATAAGAATTGTTCAACCAAAGCTCTGATATCTAACTGTAGCTCCTTTAACCAAAGCTAACACTAAAAATGTGAATGTATCAGACAATACTCACATTAAAGTTGATGTATGTAATTTTGAGGATGTTGAATATTTTCTTTTCCCAGCTTAGTGTACAGAGACAACTATAAGTAAGCCAATAGTACATTGTGTTTGTTTTTCCCCAATAGGCCAAGGTTTAGCTGGTTAGCATGGCCCAGCTAGCCTCTTCTGGTTGACTAGCAACACCATTCAAAACGCATGCAACTGTCATTGAGATGAGGTGGACTGCTAACAGATTTCTCCAAATATTACAGAACACTGAGGCACCATCCTACTATGCATACTTACAATTGAGTAGTCATGTGAGAAGTATATTTACACTGACAAATGTGCAGCGTAGTGCCCTAGAATGTAAAAAAAAAAAATAGTAATAAAAAATAAAAAAGGTATGTGCAACTCTATGGAAACAAAATAAATATAAAATAAAATGATGTATTATTTTTAAAATATGATCAAATTTGTTGTTAACTAAAACAATTTAAAAGTGTTTTGCCAATTGGGAAAAAAAAAGAAAACAAATATTAAAAAATTGACCAGCTCAATATATAGGAACAGCTTGACAGCAATATTATCTCAACCAATGTTTTTTTCCCCACGACTAATAAAGGGCAGAGTGTTTGGGAAACCTGTGTGAAAACAGTCATTGTTTTCTCAATTCTGCTCGTTGGTGCCTGCAGAACAAAAATGCCTCACCTTTAATATCAACAGAATATGAAGACATTCTGGCATGTTAGCCACTTTTTGGAAGCACGTTTATATCTTCTGTTATAAAAAGCATGTTATTTGGTATGCCAACTAGTAACTTGACAAAGCATCTTTAAAATGTGGTGCTCATGGGACAAAATAAAATTATATGATATGATATGATATGATATATGATGATATTCACAGCATTAAACTACTTGGCAGCCAATGAGCTTGCTGCTTTACATTTAAATGGCTGGTTAGCATTCACTAGAGCAGTTTATAGTAGTAATATATATATATATATATATATATATATATATATTGCAAATAACTTGTGTAGCAGCAGTCTTAAATACTTAAATACAGCACTGTATCAACGTGTACTTGCAGCCGCAAGTTCCTACTTGCTTTGCAGCAGCAAACAACAACAGCAATAACCAACAGCAGCAGCAGCATAGCTGATCTATTATGCCAAGACCAAATCCATTAACATACCATATCCATTAAAATCTTTAATTATCAAATTATTGTTAACTATAACAAAACTATTAAAATGTTTTTGTTAATTGAAACAAAGCTGAAATAACATAAAATATCTAATCTAAACATTTTTGTTCCTTTTTCCTGAATTGTAAATATTTGTACATATTGGTTATTTCTTTATTGATTTATATTTTTGTAAAAATACTTTATAATTATATGGATTCTTTTCACTTTACATTTGTCACGAATCCTGTTCATGAACTTCCGTCTGCTTGCCACCAGAGGTCGCCCTCCCATTATATTGACTCTCACACCACACAGACTATTTGCTGAAATCAAAACAGGGATGATAATAGGTGAGCGTCAGCCAATGAGATTGTCGTTTGCGCATTAGTTCCGCCCACTACCGGAGAACCCGGCAGTTCTTATAAGCTGAAGAATTCCAAAGGAACGGTGTTATTTTGACTGGAAAATACAACAAAGAATATCGTTTACATGTAGCGCGTCAATTCTGCATGTAGACTCTCTTGATCTCTCTCTGCGTGTGTGTGAGACAAAGTGACGGCAAGGTGTGCGCCTTTACACTAGAGTTCACGGTACGTCAAATACAGGTGCGTTGCACATCCATTCAGATGAACTGAGAAATATCACAGATCGCTTGACGGGGAGTGAAACTCTGAAGCGCTCAGTCAGTGTGTTCGGCGAGTGAAAATATATCTGTGCTAAACTTATACTTAGATTTTACTCGCCAGTGTGTGAGTTGGACGCTGAGAATTTATTAGCCAGTGGCTAATATTAGACATAATTTAATCACCCAGAGTGAAGATTAGTCGCATATGCGAGTGATTTACTCGCAATGTAGAGGGTTGCCTCTACATATCTGTTTGCTGGTGCCCGACTCTTGCCTGTGTTGACCATGCCTGTAAATAAAAGCTTGCATATGGATCCGCATGCCTCTCGTCTCACCGACTCCGTTACAGAATACTCGGCCACACAAGGATCCAGCAGCTTTTCAGAGGAACATTGGCCAGGTATGGACACAGCACATATATTATTAACTCTTAAACAAGGCCCGCGTTCGCTGGAGAACTATATTCAAGAGTATCTAGCCATTGCCTATTACTCTGATTTACCGGACTGTTTGTTGATAGAGTTTTTTTGCAATGGCATTAATCAACCGCTGAGGTCTAAGCTTAGACGCGAGGGTCCGCGTTCATCACTCTGTCAGTTTATGGACTATGCTTTGTTGAGTGTTGGCTCTCTATTCACTGTGGGTGTCGTGGAGGAGGAACGCGACACCGCATCTATGACTGAAATGGTGGCACAACCGGTCACGTCATTACTGCCATTCGTGAGCCAAGTCAAGTCACAACTGATCTTCGTGAGCCAAGTCAAGTTACAGCTGATCATTCTGAGTCAAGTCATCACTGATCATCATGAGGCAAGTCAAGTCACAGTTGATCGTCATGAGTCAAGTAAAGTCATCGCTGATCATTCTGAGTCAAATCAAGTCATCACTGATCGTCATGAGTCAAGTCAAGTCAAGTCAAGTCATTGCTGATCATTCTGAGTCTAATCACATCACAGTTGGTCATCCAGAGTCACGTCACATCGCAACTGATCATCCAGAGTCACGTCACGTCACAGCTGATCGTCATGAGTCAAGTCAAGTCATAGCTGATCGTCATGAGTCACGTCACGTCACAGCTGATCTTCCAGAGTCTCGTCAAGTCACAGCTGATCGTCCAGTCACGTCACGTCACAGCTGATCGTCCAGAGTCACGTCACGTGAGGTGATGGCGCCCGCTGCAGCTTCTCCAGAGGTGGCGGCGTGTGGTGCAGAACCTCCCGAGGCGGCAGCGCTCGCTTCAGCTCCTTATACGGTGGTGGCGCCCAGCAATGCACTCCCAGCCTGTCATGTCGTGGTCGAAGCAACCGTTGATGAACGCTGTACCTGTCCTGTTAAAGAGAATATTAATGAACTTTAACAGGACAGGTACAGCGTTCATCAACGGTTCCTTCGACCACGACATGACAGGCTGAGACTATGGAGGCCATCTGTGAACTCTTTGCCTGTCCTGTCACGGCTATGGCGGCCGTCTGTGAGCTCTTTGCCTGTCCCGTCATGGCTACGGAAGCCGCTTTTGAAATTTTGTCCTACTCTGAACTGGCTGAGGAGGCCATCTCTGAACTCTCGTCCTGTTCTGAATCAGCCATGGAGGCTGATAGTGAACTGTATGTCTGTCTAAGGGCTGCTAATGAATTGGTTTCTGAATTATCTGTCTGTCCACTAATTTCAAATAATATGTTTGATACACCATCTGTTTGTCCAGTTTCAGGCACTGAAATATCTACCAGTCCAGTTTCAGTTAACACACCCACTTTTGAACTGTCAGTCTATCCCATATCAACCCATGAGTCTGTTTGTGAACTGTCTTCCTGTCTAGCTTCAGTCAGTGAGCCTGTTTTTGAACTGTCTGCCCATCCAGTTTCAGTCAGTGATCCTGTTTATTTACTGTCAACCCAACCAGTCTTTGTTAATGCACCCAATCTTGAACGGTCTGTCTGTCCAGCCACTCTCAAGGAGACCAACACGGAACTTTCAGCCCTGTCTGTCACAGCCCAAGAACCCACCTCTGTACTCTTAACCCTGCCTGTCATGAGCCCAGAAAC
>NW_015537969.1:2787525-2787819 GCF_001515605.1 Sinocyclocheilus anshuiensis
ATGCCCTGTCTGTCTCCTGTGTTTCAGTTTTCCCTAGACTCTAGTTCCTGCCATGGGTTTCTGATCACTCTGGCCCGCTGTGGTGGTCTTCTGTTTCGTCTGCGCCACCGTGGTGGTCTTCTGTCTGGTTCTGGCGGTCTTCTGCTCCGCCCTGGTGGGCTTCTGCTCCGTCTGCTCTGCTGTGGAGGTCTTCTGCTCCGTATGCTCCGCCCTGGTGGGCTCCTGCTCCGTCTGCTCCGCCCTGGCTCCCTGCTCTGCCAGGTCCATCCTGGTTCTTTGCTCCGTCCTGGCTTA
>NW_015537969.1:2788401-2789049 GCF_001515605.1 Sinocyclocheilus anshuiensis
CCTGGGAGACCCCCAACACTGCACATTTTGTATGTCTCCCTTATCTGACAACCATTTCAGGTCCTGGAGTTTCTTTTAATGAGCTAATGAGTTGAATCAGGTGTGTTTGATTAGGGAGACACGCAAAATGTGCAGTGTTGGGGGGCGCCCAGGACCGGGGTTGAGAAACACTGTTCTAGCCTGTTATCTCGTCCTGTCTGATTTCTGCCTTCCCTGAAGTTTATTGCCTGTCTCGGATTTACCCTTTGCCTTGCTGATTTGGACTGTGTTTGCACCTCGATTGGATTATTGCTTGTTTTGGATTCCTCTTTTGTCTTGCCCTTTACATATCTGTTTGCTGGTGTCCGACTCTTGCCTGTGTTGACCATGCCTGTAAATAAAAGCTTGCATATGGATCCGCATGCCTCTCGTCTCATCGGCTCCGTTACAACATTAAATCACTTTCATTGGCAGTTCGTTGTCCTTGCATTGTCTCTTGCCTCCTCCATCATTTTGCAAATTTTGCCACAATCTCAATGTTACTCCTTTTTCCCCTAGACCATCTTAAAAGGGTCGTAACAATATAGGACCAGCTTAAAGGTCCCATATTGTACACCTTTCTGGAGTTTTATTTTAGGTTTTGATGTCCTTAAGAATATATATTTGCGG
>NW_015537969.1:2789083-2806757 GCF_001515605.1 Sinocyclocheilus anshuiensis
CTTCTGATTGGCCTGTTGTTTTCTGAGTGACGCACGGCCAGGCCAACCACAGGTAACTAGGGTCAGCCGACGTACCAGCGCTAGCTGGAGGAAGCAAAACAAAGGGAGGTGGCCCATTCAAACCAGTGCAGATTCGGCTACATAAGGAGCTTAAAATATTATGTTGTGATGTTGGGTGCCAGAAATCAAAAATGCTCCGTTTGCAGCCCACACTTCTTATCAGAAAAGGTTCAATAAAGTAGTCTTTTGTTGTTATGGGCGCGTCTACAGATTTCTTGCCATATGTCTATGTTTCTTGCATCTCACGACTATGTCGTGTATGAAATAATGTCTGTGTGCATGTGTCTAAACAACAAACTGACGATTTATATATAATCATTTGTAATTGTATGTACATTGTTGTGATTAATTGTGGCTGGAACAATAATGTAGCTGTAAAAATAGTTGCCTGCTGAAATTGAAATGTATACGTATACATCTTCATCATGACTAGATAGACACGGCGAGTTTGTCTTTACTATACACATTAGATATGATCCACCTCCTAGTAACAATCCTGTCAGATCGTCCATTCTTTGTGTGAGAGTGTTAACGTTACAGGTCGGCCGATCTGGTTTAGTGGTCAAAGTTAAAATTTTCGACATGTTTCCGTGTTGTCCTTGCTCAGCAAAAGCATGGACGCGATGTTCAACACTGGCTCAACCAACAGACGGGAGAGTAACTGGGAAACCTGTGTGATAACAGTTATTGTTTGGGTTTCTCAATTCTGCTGCAGAACAAAATTTCACAACTTTACTGTCAAGAGAATATATATACATTGTAGGGTATCAGACCGAATCAGACAATCTAAGATTTGGTCAAAACATGGTTGAAACATGAGGAGCCAAATTCTTAAAAAGCATGTTATGCCAGCATGTGGTATGAAAATGATGATGCTAGTTATACCTTGAAAAGGCAAAACAGAAGTTTGCAGGGAAGCTGGGTAAATACAGATCTTGGTGGTAAACCTTTCTGAAGCCTGTACTTAAGCTCTTCTGCTGGCATCCACCACTCCAATCAGGTAGCTGGCAGAGAGCTTAAAGCTGCACATTGTCAGAGTGAAGGCGGTTTGGGACTCTTTGTGCTGTGTTTGTGTTGACAGCGGGTCTCCAAGTGACTGTTCCCAGAGTGCGAATCCCCAAGCTGGCACTGACACAAAGTTAGTCCTGGATGAAAGGCTGAGGTTGCATTCTGGACCTGGCTTTCCAGCCAAACAACCCCCAATACAGACTCGCCATTATTTATATAAAAAAAAAAAAAAAAAAAAGCATTATGGGTGGAACAGTTGTTATCATGTGTCTTGATGTCATGCGTACGTCACTTGTCTATTCAATGTACTGTATGCGTTTTTATCAGCAAGATGGCATTTTTGTCATATGTAATACATCACTTCTGCAACATTTATGATAAATACATTGCACCCTATTCTTTAAGGTGTTTATAAGGTACACACATATGTCATTGGAAGGTGAAGTGTACGTTTTCAATGTTTTTAATGACTTTTTCACCCACAAATGAAAATGCTGTCCTTATTTACTCACCCTCATGTCGTTTCGAACCTGTATGTATTTCTTTTCTCAGTGGAACACAAAAGGAGATGTTTTGAAGAATGTTCTGGTCACTGCAACAACAATAAATGGGAAATAAAGATTCAAAGCTTTAACAAAGATGCAGGATCACAATAAAAGTATCATAAAAGTGATCCATACAACACATGCACTGTATTTCTTTGTTATTTCTTCTTGCCTGAAGTTGTACAGTGGCTTTATATAAGAAATTTGGTGACACTAATAGTGCAGAAATTACATGCTTGAGGTTTAAAACAGAATGTGCTCCTTAAATACCAAAAAAAAAAAAAAAGTCTGGGTGACAGCGAGACACTTACAATCTGTAAACATTAAAATACATGCTGTTCCAATAGTATAGCCACAAGATGTAAACCACATGCATGTTAACATGATTTTAGTGTGGAAAAATATTACTTACTAACCTTTTCTGTGTAAGCTTATGATGATTTTTACATGACAATGATCATCAAAACCCTGAAATGACCAAAAAAATGATTACAACAGTTTTACAACTTAAATAACACACATTTTAACAGAAAAATTAACATGATGTTACAAAATGATAAGCTTCACATTTCTGCTTTTGAATGCTGTTGATTGAGCTTAACTTGTATTGAATCTGGTATATTCCTTTAATTTTATTCCATATTGTATGAACCTAAAGGCATTAATAGACCTACAACACAACCAACAGCCCATCACACACATGCAGCAAGCTTTACAGAATGAGGAAATATCCTGTAAATGGTTGACATGCTAGGCTGCTTTAGCCGTCTAGCCGATTATCAGAGGTGATTTAGCAGCCCCTGTTCCTCTGCTGGCGAGGTGTGATCCTGGAATGAAATTCAAGGCATGGCAGCTATCACGCCGCTATCAGCGAACACCCCGGATCGGGGGGGAGAGTCTGGGTGGCGGGTAGCTGAAGCTGAAGAGCGAGATTTTAGCCATCGCCAAACACACGCCACCCCCGAGTAAATTAGCAGGGCAGAAGGGGAAATGACCTCGAGTGTTCGAGATGTCCGGCTGACGTGGAAGGAAACATCAGGAAGGAAAAACCTCGGAGGCCATATGAGCACTTTGCTCCAATTTACCTCCCACCCACCCTCGCTCCCTCCAAACTTGCCTTCAAATGCCTACAGGTAGAGAAGCGATTTCCACCTTGTATTTGAATAATTCCCCCTTCTAAAAAAGTCCCGGGAATATTAAACTAAAATCAGCAGAGATCAGAGAAAAGGGATTATGGCTGAGTAGTAATCAGAGCGTCTCTCTGTTGAGAGTTTTTTCCCTCTGTGCGTGAACTGAATCTGAATTGACACTATATGGAAGATTTACATGTGGCTCATGCGGCCATTGTGTGATAGCGAAAAGGGCAGATTTAAGGAAACACAAATACTCTATAAATTAACGAACATCATTTCAATTAAACTACGGCTGTCATTTCAACACATTAATTTAATGCAATTAATTAATTATGTAATAAATAATGTCAAATGAATTTAAGCAGGCGACACATAATGAGTAAGCAGCCATACATGAGGGACAAATACATTGCGTTTAAAAATAGCTAGATGGTGAGCAATGGAAAATGATTTCCCCCCCATTTTGTTGTTAAATGAAAACAAACTAAATGGATGACAGAGCATCTTAAAATGTGGTGCTCATGGCACAAGGCACTGAAAAACAGTGAGATGCAACTTACTGTATGTTTATTGTTTACTGTATGATATGTAAATAAAAGGTAAAATAAAACTTAAATGTACTATTTTATAAAAATGTTCAATAATCAAATTATGATTTTATTATTTTAGCTATCAGTGTTACTGTTTAGTAAAACTATTAGAAATCATTTTCATAAATGTAATATTAGATGAAAAATCTGACTGAAATAAAATAAGTTGAAGTACTAAAATGACAAAAACTTAAATGAATATAAATCAAGCTAAATATAAATATTAAAAAACGAATAATATAATATAATATAATATTAAAAAAATATTTTAAAATTAAAAATATTGAAATATACATGAATAGTATATAAATAACACTACAGTAACACTGTATTTATTTAACAAAATGTTATAAACAATTAAATAAACTGAAAAAAAAAAAAAACTTCTAAAGCCAATTTTTGTAGTGTCATTTAATGATTTACTCATCTGACACAGTAATATGCAATAAATTATTAAATTTGCAAGCTTTAAATTATAGGCTCTTAGAAAATGCTGATATACGCGATATAATTACAAATAATTTGATTAAAATCACTTGATTACATTTTAATCAGTGGAATGCCTTGAATTTATTACGATTATGTCTTCAAGGGACCTGGAAAAATTATTACAAATATTCTGTGAAGAATTTTAATATTAAATGTACCAAATATAATGTATTATATACCTGTATAAATATAAAATAAAGCTAAAAAGCTAATAAAAATCACAAAAGCACATCTCAATTACTAAATCTTTCACTTAAATTGAAATGAAATGCAAAATAAAAGCTCATTTAAAATATGAATAAATACTATAATAGTAAATAAATAATTTATTGAAATCACTTGATTAATTTATAATGGTTATGCCTTCAAGGGACTTGAAAAATTACTAAAACATTCTGTGAAGAATTTCAATATTAAATATTCCAAATATAATTCATTATATACCTGTATATTAAATAAAAATACTATCACCACACCGTAAAGGCTGCACATACAACTTGTCGTACACTTGTACACACACCACACCCAAGTGTGCTCCCTTTGAACATCTCAATAAGTCTTATATACTTGCTGAGCAGTGAAAGGTTCACCATGCTGCTGAAAATGATTCAGAACTGAATTCATCTTGAAAAGCCAGATTGATCTATCAGAGCTGCACTGTTGACACGCTCTACACCGTGGCCTGTGCTTAAGATGCTAAACGCCTGCTCTCGGGGTGAGCGTTTGTGCTGAAATAAGCAGCGCACCTTCCATCAGTTTGAAGGAGTCTTTCTCCACCGTGCGCCCAAGTCATCCATAACAGGACAACTGCAGCAGCCATAAACATGCGCCGACCCAGGCAAGCAACCCTGGGAAAAGTTGAGCGAAACAGCGCATCTCTTTGAGTGATGGATAATGCATTCATTCAATCACAGGCTTGTCAGAGGAGCATCCCTCCCTAGATAAGAGTATGTTTGATTTCTTAAAGCCCGAGCACTGATTGGATGGGGGAATTGTTGTCTGTTGTGGGGGGATGCAAATGAGTATTTTACAATCTTCTCCATTGCTTCCTATTAATTTGTTTTGATTTTTCTTGTATTCCTCAGGGCCCGTAGCTCATTAGCAGTGATTAATCGGCAAGTGCCGCTGCTTTGGTGCCTCCATTTGCTGAGCCTCCATTTTGAGCCGGACCCCGTTCCAGAGTCTGACTCCACCAGCAATATGTTCAAAGTTAATTCAGCCTTCATCTTAAATGGAAAGCTCAGGGCATTGACCTGCATTATAACTTTTCTGAAAGGAATTAACAGTGCTCAATTGGGCTAACAGTGTTGGGGAACGTTAATATTAAAGGGAACATTCTACATTATTGTGGCTCCTTAAAAAAAGAAGTGTGTACACGTGGTTGAGGCTGATGTGTTTCTCTCTGACACTTTCCATCAAAGTTGGGAATTTTCATTGACTTTTCTTTTTATCTTGAGCCAATGGTATTTTCTATAATTGAATCCTTTTTACATTTTTACATTTCCATTAAAGGGACAGTTGTCTCTTTTTAAGATTTTTTATGTTTTTGAAAGAAGTCTCTTATGCTCACCAAGGCTGCATTTATTTGATCAAAAATAGTAAAAAGATTAATATTGTGAAATATTATTACTATTTAAAATAACTGTTTTCTATTTTAATACAATGTTAAAATGTAATTTTTCTCCATTGCTTCCTATTAATTTGTTTTGATTTTTCTTGTATTCCTCAGGGCCCGTAGCTCATTAGCAGTGATTAATCGGCAAGTGCCGCTGCTTTGGTGCCTCCATTTGCTGAGCCTCCATTTTGAGCCGGACCCCGTTCCAGAGTCTGACTCCACCAGCAATATGTTCAAAGTTAATTCAGCCTTCATCTTAAATGGAAAGCTCAGGGCATTGACCTGCATTATAACTTTTCTGAAAGGAATTAACAGTGCTCAATTGGGCTAACAGTGTTGGGGAACGTTAATATTAAAGGGAACATTCTACATTATTGTGGCTCCTTAAAAAAAGAAGTGTGTACACGTGGTTGAGGCTGATGTGTTTCTCTCTGACACTTTCCATCAAAGTTGGGAATTTTCATTGACTTTTCTTTTTATCTTGAGCCAATGGTATTTTCTATAATTGAATCCTTTTTACATTTTTACATTTCCATTAAAGGGACAGTTGTCTCTTTTTAAGATTTTTTATGTTTTTGAAAGAAGTCTCTTATGCTCACCAAGGCTGCATTTATTTGATCAAAAATAGTAAAAAGATTAATATTGTGAAATATTATTACTATTTAAAATAACTGTTTTCTATTTTAATACAATGTTAAAATGTAATTTATTCCTGTGATACAAAGCTGAATTTTCAGCATCATTACTCCAGTCTTCAGTGTCACATGATCCTTCAGAAATCATTCCAATATGCTGATTTGCTGCTCAAGAAACATTTTGTATTATTGAAAACGGCTTAAAATTTTATGGAAATATTTTTTTTTCAGGATGCTTTGGCAAATAAAAAGGTCAAAAGAACAGCATTTACTTGAAATAGAAATATTTTGTACAATTATACTGTAACTTTCTATCAATTTAATGCATTCTTAATTTATTAATAAATAATAATTAATTTAAAAAATCATTATTAATAAAAAAATATTCCTGATCTTGAACTGTACACTGTAAATATAAACTAAACACAATTTTAGATAGATAGATAGATACATAGATAGATAGATAGATACTATCTACACTATATATCTCTGTGTATATTTATACATAAACATATACATCTTTCTTTCTTATATAGTTTTTTTTTCATCACAATCTTGCTCTGTTTGCCAAACCCTGCCAGGAAAGGATGCCATAGTAACAAAGTAGGTAGGAACTTTAACTTATCACAACACTGCAATATATCAAAAGTGCTCTCTGCTTATGACAGATTCAGCCTTTCAAACCTGAAACATGCTGCTCTGTCCTCTTCAAAATCCACCTCAGTCCTGTGAAGCACAGCTGCCGCCGCCTGTCTACAACCACACCACACACACACACAGAGAGAGAGAGAGAGAGAGAGAGAGAGAGAACGAACACTGAAGTGAAACAGTGAGAGGAGGAAAGTAAGGGAGAGAACCAGGCAATTTTATTTGCTCTTCGGAGCAAACATGCACACCGCTTTATGATGAGAGTTAAATCGAGGAGGTTAATTGAAAAATAAGATAAACAAAGCCCCTGAAACGGTACAGAGGAGATTGTGCCTGGCAGCTCAGATGGGCCACCACCATTTAAGCAGTGATGCTTTCTCAGACTGCACCAGCCTGATAAAACCACCCAGTTAATTGTCTTGCTGTTTCTTCAACTTAATTTTGCTCCAATTAGGAAAAAAAGCCAAGGAACTGTCTGGTAGTCATTAGTATGCATGTACTTATAGAGAATATGCACTGGAGAGCTTTCATAGCTTTGGTAGCAGGTGATGAATGCCATCTGCTTCTCTACGAATGCTAATGTCATTTCTTACTGTTCCTTGAAATGTGCTAGAAGATTTCTGCATGCCAAAATCTTTATTTTAGGACAGACATAGTGTCAAAGTTGAAACCAATAACTTGTATACAAATCTTACTGTATATGTCTAAAACCTTAATATTTTGTTGAGAATGATTTTACTGTCTGTATGTTTGGGGACCAGAGATAATATTATCTGTCTTGTGTGCTTTGATTCAGTTAGAAGAACATTTTAAAAGTATTTGAAGGGAAAATGACCGTAAAATCACTCTCAACGTCAAGGTTTAGACATATTCTGCCTTTTTGAAGATATACAGTAAGATTTGTATATAGGTTATTTATTAAATTATTGCATATGCTTCAACACTAAAAATATCTGTCCTAAAAATCGGACACACAAAAATCTGGCACATTATTATTATTATTATTCAATTGGAATATAATGATAGTAATAATAATAATAATACAATTTAATAATAATAATAATTTATCCATTATCATATAGCAATCATGCATTTTACAGAAATGTGACTGGCATCCATCCACACTGAACCCTGTAAACCACACTGTAGAAAAATACAATTAAAAGAAATCTAGTCAAATACACAACTGGCAAGTTTGGACAACAATCTTTCTCATTTGAAAATTGTATGGATTCATTAATGTTTTATTGCTAGAGTCCCATAAACCTTTTCATAATCAGATCAAACAAACAAATAAACAAACAAACAAATAAATAAATCCTATCAACCTGACACTTCAATATTTCAGTGATACTGCAAATGGCTGTGGGGTCTCTGAGACCCCAAAGAAGGGTGTAAATGGATAGTTTAACCTAATGACAACGTGGTTTTCATTTGTCACTAGTACATATGCAAAGCTGATGCCTTCAGTGAATGAAATTTGACAGCTATTTTACATTGCCAGTTCATTTCTCATATATGAATATATGGACTTTTACAATTTTTTTTTATAATAACTTTTGTCTATTTTTGTAGCTTGACACCTACTATTTTATGGAAAAGAGTAGCTGGGACACTATGCTAAATATATATCTTTGTGTTCCACAGCTGAAAGAAAATCGCACATTTTGTCATCAATAATGACAGTATGAATTCATTCTGGATGCCACTGCGCTTCCTGTAGTGGCAGCATGCCATGACTGTGCAGAGGTTGTATGCTCAGCTCATTTTCTGGACAATAATGTATACTTGAAATGAAATGAGGTGTGTCCTAGATGGCCGTTTTGAATCCTTGAAAGATTTGCTCTCAAAACAAAGCACATCTACTGTCACCGAGCACCCCTCCTTGGTGACCGTGATTTCACCGAGTACATGTTCCTGGATCAACATCCTTGTTGATCCTGGAACAACATTCCAATTAACCAATCAGAATTGAGGGATAACTTTTCAGAAAATATCTGTTTTAGGCTTACGATCAGGATTAGGTGCTTCTACACCCTTGGTAATCAGCTATCATTTCACACTGATTTTAGGAATAAATTATGGGTAGGGTTAGGTTTAGGGGTAGAGATTGGGTTTAGTCTATATTTTTGGACAGTAATGTTGATCCAGGAACATGTCTTACTTGGCAAAATCACGGCGACCCCCCTCCTTATTTTGGGGTGGGGTGGGAGTCAGTGGGATCCAAGGATAGTGAGCTTGGTATTTTAGTGTTAACTAATTAACATCCATCCTTCATGCTGTCTGGATGAATGCGCTATGGGGGAGGAGAGAGAAGGAGCTAAATGCCATGACTCGTGCATGAATTTCAATTAGTCCAATCAGCCGTGATTTTCATGCCGCTGTCAATAATATGTAGAATTGTGGGCTTATCTGTGTTTGCCATGCTGTTTGTGATTTTCTTTCCGATACCCAAAGGAGTGAACTGTGCTCTATCCTTGCAGCACAAACTGAGGAGTCAGCAGGAATATGCTGTGTATTCTGGGCGACTTCTTACACACCATTTTAAAAGTGGTTTATATGGTGTTGGAATTATAATTTCAAATTCAATATTGGCACTTAACTCTTCGGGAGTTTGATGGGGAAGCGACTTATTGTACAAAAAGTGTGCATTATTACACCATAGGGAATTATATTATATTAAATTTTTTTTTAGACTAAATGTAGCTGTTTTTCTTCACAAACTTATGAAAACAGCAGATCTATATTTAGTTAGCTAATAGCGGATGGGAAAAGTTCAGCACAGGAGCAAATACCTTCAAAGTTTATCCTAACTAAGTACAGTAAAACTCCTGAAAGTGAGCGTCTGGAAACCAAAGGCTACATCTCTCTCCAAACCTCCCCAGATTTAAAAGGACACGTCATCTTCCTGTCTTTCTACAAATACTCAAACATCAGAGGAACGTACAGTGTGCAATAAAAAGAGGCTTTAGCATTCTGAAGCTCTTCCACTTAAAATAAAAATAACATCTTAATTTGAGATTTTGCAGCGCTACTTTGAAACCTCTTGCCTCACGGACACCGAGGAATGATTAGCATATGTTAGTATACGGGCTTGAAGCGACTAAGCTAGATATACATACATAAAGAAGCAGTTATTAGCAAACGAAAGTGCAGTCTAATACATGCTCTGTTGTTCACTTCATCTAACCAGATGGACACAGTGATGCCAGTGGTTAACAGAGACCATGTTAGCAACACTGCAGGTAACCACAACAAACCCTGAAATCAGAGTTGCAAGCCACATTGATGAAAAAAACATATGCACAGGTCGAAATTAATTTGAATATAAATGTGAATACGAATAAGAATGAACTATTTATAACACTTACTTTATGTAAATTTGTAATAGATGTACATACAGTAAAAACAGTATTATAATTTGAAATAACTGTTTTCTGTTTCAATATATTTAAAAATGTAATTTATTCCTGTAAGGTTACGATGGCAAAATTAATTTTCAGCAGTCATACTCCAGTTTTCAGTATCACAATTCTTCAGAAATCATTTTACACTGAAATAAATAAATAAATAGTTGTGAATAAACAAAGATTATTGGAGTTTGTTGTATAAGAACATACTATTTCAGTCTTTCTACTTCAAAATTGTACTTTTTATTTAATGTGATACTTTCCATTTTTGTAGCTAATTATGAAATTTACAAGCAATTTCTTGCTTTTGCACATTTTTTTTCTTGAGTGTAATATGCTGATGTGGTGCTTAAGATAATTTCTTATTATTATCCATGTTGAAAACAGTTGTGCTTCTTAATGGTTTTTTTTGGGGGTTTTTTTTATGAATAGAAAGTTCAGAAGAACAGCATTTATTTGAAATATATTTTCTTTTGTATAAGTAGTTTTGTATAAATATAAGTATTTATTGTCACTTTTGATCAAACCCAGCAGGCACACAACATCATAAGATGTGATATTTGGTTAAATTTTGGTTGCAACGTTGGGTGAATGTCAATTCAACGTTTAATGTCAATGTTAATTTGATGTCCAAAACCGATGTAAGCTGACATTGATATATTTTTTTTAGGTTGTGTAACCAAAATCCAACATTAAGTCAACATCAAATTTGCGTAAAATACTGACGTCAAGTCGATTTTCATTCTCAACCAAAATGCAACATCTGTCCGACATCATGTACAACGTCAACCTTATGTTATATTGACGTCCTGTGTCTGCTGGGAATATATACTAGTTAAAAAGCATATTCATTTCTTCTCTTATTAACGTAAATGTCTTAAGCTGAAAGAGAAACCTGACCATAAATTGTTAACTATTGTGGAGCAACAGTTTGAAAAGACTAAGTTAGTCATATAGTATGTAATATATTGACTTCAAAAGCAACTTTTAGAAATGCCTATCCAGTGATTCACTCTGCCACATTAATGCAAGGTCTTTAATTATTTTAATTTGGGGGGTTTTCTTAGCAAATATTTATATATGCAATTAACTGTGATTTAATTTAATTAATTAATCAGCATATCATATAATTAATTTGATTAAAATTGGTTTCGACTCGCAGACCTAATTTATCTATAATAGTCATGCTCTTAGGAATAATAATGATGGCGATCATGACTGCTCCACAACAAAAAAATAGCAAAATTCAATGGACCTTCCGGGCAAATAATGACCATGCGATCACTGAGAGTGGGAGAAAGAGAGAGAGAGCGAGACTGACATGCTTTTGATTAAACAGAATTTACACTGAAGGACACATTCAGTTGTGTAATTGTGTATAGTGTACATTGTCATTCATGTATAAGAGCTTAGTATTGGCCTTGTTTATTTATTCTGTCAAACATCGCTCCAAGAACTCTGTTCTTCTCGTCGTTACTCTTTATGGCCTCCTCTCAGAGGAGGGGAGGGTGAACGTGAAAGAGAGAGAGAGGGGGAGAGAGAGAGAGACTTAGAATGAGAGCGGCAAAGGGATTGTGAAAAGGATGAGAGAATTAAAGGGGTAAGCGAGTGAAAAAAGAGAGGGAAGAGAGAGAGGCGGCGAGAGAGAGAGAGAATCAAACACTCTCTGAAATGGGCCCAAATATCCAAGGTTAATTTTGTGAGAAAGCTGCAGTGCCCAGATAACACCATCCCTGCAAATGAGTTCTGCGTGCCTGGATTACAGCTAAATTTATGCAGCTTTCCTTATCCTTTCACAAGCTCCTCTGAAGTGGCATAATTAACTTGCACACATAAAATGTGCACATTTACTGCTTGGTGGTAACCATTCCTCATTTCAACACTTTGATTCTTCCGACCCTGTTCAAAAAGGTACTTTTTTTCCCGTCGCGTTCATATAAGTTGAAAGATTTAACAGACAGCTGAAACAACACTGATCCTTTAACTCCCTTTATCGTATTGTGTTCCGTCATAATGTGAAATTATTTTCAAAAACATGTTTACCATGCCGATTAACATTCTAACCCCGGAGGTTACGGTGGCACCAAAGCCACAGCGAATTTACATTTCACTTATGCGGCAGAAAACAACGGGCAAAAAAGCTGGCAAAAAGCCGTTTATGGCCGGCTTGACTTCGGTGGATGGGAAGTGCAGTGTGTCCAAGTGAGGTGTAACATTGCAGAAATCTTCAAAGTAAATGCGACTGAGATGCAAATACAGTAAGCCTCTCCTGAGGTTCTGCTTTGGCATTATGTTTGATACCCCTCTCATGAAACCCTGGGCTCTATAGGCTACTGTGTTTATAGTTTCAATCGTCTCACGGAAGGAGGCCTCTGTCACCCTCTCTCTACTCCTCCACTCGGTTATCCGAGCGTCCCTCGACGGCCCACTCTCATTTTCTCAGGGCATTGCCTTGAAGTTCTTCATTCAAGACTTTTTCGTTGCGTTATGCCTTTGCAATCTCTCAATCGTTACTTCGTTTCCAGGGCTGCACCTGAGTTTCGTCTTCCCCTCTATTAATAATTCACACGTGCTTATCAATATTAATGGACATCTATTCTTCTGAGTAGCACAGATTAACCTGGCCTGACCTGCACTGTGTTGTTTAACAAGTGTTTGAGGAAAGGAAAGCTTACTCAAACAGCTTGTGTGAAGGAGTGGATCACAGTTCATTTACTTCAAAGTGGATGTAGAAGAAAGAAAATAGATTTCCAAGTCTAGAACTGACTGATTATTGTTGCATAAGGTCCAGTTTACAATGCAGCTTATACTAGGTAAGAACCACCCACTTAGACTGGAGTATTAAAAAAAAAATGTTTGACATGTAAATGGACGAACCACAATTTGTTTTGTTTTAACATGCCATTTAGGGGTGGTTTAATCAAACGTGGATTTTACAGCAATCATAAACTGACAATCATTTAAATGAAAGAAAGAAAGAAAGAAAGAAAGAAAGAAAGAAAGAAAGAAAGAAAGAAATAAAGACTCGATTTAAAAATAAACATAAAAATATACAATCACAGACTGGCACAGAAAAATAAATGTATATATATATATATATATAATAGACTGGATTTAAAAATAAAAAAGGCTGTCTAATCGATTAATCGTGATTAATCGCATCCAAGATAAAAGTTTGTGTTTACATAATATATGTGTGTACTGTGTATATTTAAGAAATATATGTAATATATATATATTTATATATAATATAAATCAAATATAAATATGGCATACATGTAAATATTTCTTAAAGATATACATGTATGTGTGTGTATTTCAATATATATATATAGTACACACACATATAAACACAAACTTATTTTGGATGCGATTAATTGCGATAAATCGATTTGACAATCATAGAAATGAAAAATTAATTTTAAGTAAATAAATAATAGACTGGATAAATTAAAGTATACAATCATAGAATGGTACAGAAAAAATACTTAAAATAGTAAATAATTAATAGACTGGAATAAAAAAAAATACAAATAAAACTAAATAAATAAATAGAAATAAATAAATAAAAGCCAAACTGCATGCTAGATCAAGTGCTTTCCAGTTGTGTGTAAAATATTTATCAGACTGAAAAAAAGAAACTATTATTGAATTAATATTGAAATTCACAGTCAAATGAGTCTGTATGCATTTAGAAATACACTGCATAAATAAAAACAAACAAATAAACAAACCAAAAAACAAACAAACTGGGTTTAAAAAAAATACAAATCAAATACATACGACTACAAACTGGCATAGAGAAAATGTTGAAAAAACAAATAATTACAGTAGATTGAACTTAACTCTCACACTAAAATGAATGATGAACATGGCTATTCATTTAAAAGATTATTTAACTGATAAAAGTATACAGTTAATTACATTTCTTTTTATTCCCATTTATTTACAAAAGTTTAATGTCTAAAAGTGTTCGCTGTGATTGTCAGGAATACAGCTGAGAAGCTCTGAATGTGAGATCATGTGTTATTCCCTCAATTTCTTTAGCAGGAGTGAGCAGCGCAGCAGAGCTGCAAATCTGGCACTGTGATCCACAGCTCTCTGCGACCAGATAAAATGAACAGCGCTGTTTATCTTGATGAAAAAGCGGCATGAATCTTAATTTAATGAGCAAAAACTAATTAGGTGATTTAGAGAAAATGCTAATTCTATTCAAAGTGAGGAGTAAGATAAATTGGTTCCACCTTATGAAGTCTCATTTGATATTTTAGATGCATTTAAGAAAAAAAAAGTGCTTTGAAACAATCAAATCTGCACTTTTGAAAAGCCACTGGGATGTACTCCATTGTTTCTAAAGCAGATACCATTTTCCCCCTTTTCTTTCCTTCTTTCTTATTTTTCTTCTTTCTATTATTATTCATATTTTAATAGAGGTTTTTATTTGTACTAGTTTTTAATCATGCATGGTGTTCACTGCAGTTGAACTACAATACTACAAATTGTGTATTTAGGTAAAAACAAACATTAAACATTTTTTCCTTTATAATTCATACTATTATTTTTGCATTATCTACCGTAAAGCTCCTGAATGTAATTGAGAGCCAATGCTCTCAGCTTCTATGTTAAAGCATAATATATAACATTTCTATTCTTGTTTTATTCTTTAGCAAAAAGAAATGTTTTTTTCCCCTTTGAGATTGAATAATTCATAGTATTATTTTCATTATTTGCCTAATCTACTTTAAACCTCTTGAATATACAGAGGGCTATGAACACGATCCTCTCAGCTTCTTTAATAAAAACAAATGGCATCCAGTATCTTTACGTTTGAAGCGTGTGGGATGAAGCTAATGCTCTGGGGTAGGCCAGTTCTTCGAACGCATCTTTAGCAGTTCCTCGCCATTATTTGTGCCTTAGGTATATCAGCGGGAGAGCTCAGTGTTAAGTAGAACACATTTAACGTCATAAATTATTCTTGATATCACACAGCTCTCTCGTCCCTATTTAACATTTTTGCCACCGAACACAGGAGGAAATCTTAGCACACCTTAAACCTCCAACCAGCACAAAAGATGCTACGGAGGACAACTCCCTCATCCCTCAGTTATTCTCATGAATTATGGGAATTCCATGCTGTGCTCTAAGAGTGGAAAGACCCTCTGCGGGCACACAGAGCGACTGGATGTTCTTGTTTCAGGGATGGGATTGTTGTATAGCGGAGGAGGAATTAATTTCTGTCATCTAACTTGTCTTTGGCTTAAAAATCTCGTTTTGATGAGATGAGAAAATGCAGAAGAATTTGGCTAAACCTCATCCGCCTGACTCCGGGACACAATGAAGTCATGAAAACCACATGGAAACTGGTTCATCACTTTTTTTCCACCGAGATCTTTGCCCCTATAGCAAAATCAATCAGGGATCTCTTTTTCCACCATCTGTACTGAATAGCAGAAATAAACTGACCCAAGATCAAGAAAATGACATTGTTTGGAGTCCTAGTTCTTCACTTCGAATTTTGAAGCTCATACCGCAGCGATACGGTATAGGAACAAACCAAATAACCTACTTTTCACTCAAAACAAGCCAGTTCTGCCTGTTTGATGGCAGTTCAACAGTATAATCCTCAAGTACAAGTGCATCTGAGCCAACATTTGTAGAAAATACCACATGGTCTCAACAATGTTTGTCCAAAAACAGGCAAAAAAAAAGAGATATCTATGGATTTAGACTACAGCAAATGTTTAAAAAAAGCAAAAGCAATCAAGCACAAAGCTCGCCACTATGACGCTCATGTCGATCTTGTCCCGCAGCTATGATTACTTTTGTAATCTAACATTATTTATGATCCAGATAACAGTGATTTCTTTTATTCATTTGGATTATATTCTTCTGGTTTGGGTTCAGCCAAAACAATTGCTGATTTAATTTGCAATGTCTAGGTCAGTTTGTATGAAATGTTCTCAAAAAACCTTCTGCTGAGGCTGAAACTCATGAGATGCTACCTTTGACCTTTTCCAATGTCAGAAATTACAGTACCACTGTTCTCCATTATTTCGCCACTAACATCATGACGGAAAAGTACTGTAAGCTTCTGTCTGAGTTCTGCTCACAATATAACAGTCAGGACAATCCTAAGCTGCTTTAAATGAGACAGTGCTGGGTTTCTGCTGGAGCATTTGAGTGAGCGAACAATGCGCTGGATTGTCTCTTTATGTCTCTCTCTCCCAATCTCTGGTGGCTCGGTCTAAAATCACTGTGCTGATTGCAAAGACAACCGATGTGTTTGATTTGGCTGTGCGATTAAGACACTTTATTAATTTCACTTCAATGGACAATCAACAGGAGACAGAGGACTCACAATGCTCTATCTGCATTTACAGAGGAATAGAGCGCAGAACAATATTTCGAGTGGGGAAAGGAGGGCTTGTTGTTTGTGTACAGAAACAATTTTACAATAGAAAACAAAATCTTCTTCCAAATAATCCAGGGAACAGCTGTGATGAAGCACAGTACTGGAGTACTGTGTCACTCTTTGTCATCAGACATTATGAATTAGAGTGCACTAGAGTGATTAATGACACTCTCAACTGAATGCAATATTTCATGGTGATAGCTCATTGATAAAACAATAAAAGTCTACATATGCTGGTATGTTAATGTGCCATCTACTGTAAATTAAAGAACTCCTTGGCCCCTATTACCAATATAGTGCACTACACGAAAACAGTAATATTGTGAAATATTATTACAATTTAATATATATTTCTACATGTAAATTATTTCTGTGATGCAAAGATGAATTTTCAGCAGCCGTTACTCCAGTTGTCAGTGTCACATGATCATTCTAATATGCTGATTTGCTTCTCAAGAAACATTTCTTATTATTACCAATGTTGAAACACGTCTGCCTAATATTTTTGTTTAAACTTGTGTAAAATATTTTTTTTTTCAGGATAAATAGAAAGTAAAAAAAAACAGCATTTATTTGAAATAGAAATCCTTTGTAACATTATAAATGTTTTACTGTCACTTTTGATCAATTTAATTTTGCTGAATAAAAGTTTTTTTTTAAGAAAAACAAACAAACAAATTTGTATGCAAAACGTCTCAGGTTACGTATGTAACCATGGTTCCTCAAGGGAACGAGACGCTGCGTCGGAGGACGCTTCGGGAACGCCCTTCAGCGTGACCGGCTCTGAAGACCTCTCTTAGGGGGACCATAGCATACGAGCCGTTGGTCCGCCCTTCTCCACAGGGCAGCTCTGTGGCCGTATGCGTCCAGTGCTCGCACTAGACACATACGGTTTAGCTTCTGCTGGTCTGAATCCCCGAAGGGAGGAGGACTGAGGGTCTGGAGTACGACAGGCCGTGGTGTAGAGGAGGGGGCCTTAGGAACATACCCCGCTCGAGGGAAAGTAGTCTTGATAGTAAGGTGGCGATCAGTGATCTCCTCGATAGGCTCGAAGGGAGGCCTACAGAGAGCTTCTAGCACCACAGCCAGGTCCCACGTGGGGACACGAGATCGTACCGGAGGCCTCAGC
>NW_015537969.1:2807031-2807206 GCF_001515605.1 Sinocyclocheilus anshuiensis
TAATCTCCCATGGAGCGCCGTAGAGGAGAGAAATCAGGTCCGAGAACCATACTTGGCCCAGCCATAACAGGGCTACTGGCAGTCGACTGACATCGCGGATCCCATCTCTCTCCAGAACTCCCGGGAGCAGAGCGATCGGGGGAAAGGCGTACAGACGAAGCCTCAGAAGCCTCAG
>NW_015537969.1:2808945-2814140 GCF_001515605.1 Sinocyclocheilus anshuiensis
CACTTTTCTTGGCATTAAGTCTTAACCCCAGCTCTTTCGTGTGAGTGAGAACGACATCTCGATGTCGAACCGCGATGTGCTCTGATTGAGCTAATATCAACCAATCGTTGATGTGGTTGAGTCATGAAAGTATGGGGTGAGAGTGCAAGGCCAAAGGAAGAACCGGTGTTGGTAGGCTTTTGCCCCCAAAAGCAAACCTCAGGAACTTCCTATAATGAGGAAGGACCTCACCCTTCCTCGGAACGGTGAAGTACCGGATGTAGGACCTGGACTCTGCTGCGCGAGGAGGGACCACCTCGATGGTCTCCATCCTCAGAGAGTGTCTACTTCTGTTCCATTACCAGAGCCTGCTCGGGGCCCACCAGGGTGGGAAAGGCCCCATTGACTTGAGGCGGAGGAGAACCAAACTGGATTCTGTGGCCTCCCACTACAGTGTGCAGGACCCACTGAGACACGTTTGGCAGTAGTTTCCACGCTGCCAAATAGTCTACTAAGGGAATCAGGCGGAGCATTGCGCCCTCTCCCCGGGGGGAAGTACCGCAGCGCAGGCTTCCGAACCCCGAGAGCGGGCGCTGGATCTGGTGAATGTGGGTGGAAATAGGGAGAGCCTGACAGACACACTAAATAAGACTCACAAACAGATATCAGACTGACACACACACAGAGCGCTTGCTGAATGACAGAAAGCTGACGCTGGTCTCACCGCACATGCTTTTATAGCTTCCTGGTCATTACGTCACCCGCCCGTGACGTCTCGCCCATCTATTGGTCTGATTACACACGAGGTTCAGAGCCGGTCACGCTGAAGGGCGTTCCCGAAGCGTCCTCCGACGCAGCTCGAGTTCCTGAAGAGGAACTTACAGACTTGCATACACATATATGTTGATTGTTGTTGACCTTTCTATAATTCTCCTCTTATTTTTAATGATTACAAACAAACAGATATCACACCTTAAAATTAAGATTCACATCTTCCACATCTGAGTGCCATAGCTCAATACTGTGCAGACTGTCATATGCTTTTATATGCTAACATTTCAAAGTTAAAAGAAAATACTGCTAATTAGGGAGCGTGTTTGTACCAGCACTTAAAAGTGTTTGCAAACAGTTCCGCAAAGATTACTGTCACAATGTAATCACGTGTCAATATTATTTCACACGCTTCTAGGCGTGATAGGGCATGTAAAACTCACACCACAGGGAAACAGGACATTGTTTTTCCAACATTCAAATTGGCCTTGAATCAAGGAGCACTTAGCAAGTTCTAATCAGCCCACTATGTCTGCAACCTCAAGAAATGAACCAGGGCTAATTAGCATCTGAAAGCGTTAATTTGTTTTGCAACAATTCCAGTGCTCTTTAAATACCAAACGCAAGAAGAAGGAAAAAACCCAGAGCGTGCTTCGTTTTAGATTATCTCTTCAACTGCTGGCCTTTTTGTTGTCTTCATTCAGATTCCCATTTGGTCTTATCCATCACCTCCCCCACCAGCACTTCTCTCCCATGTGCCACAAAATACAGCAACAGCTTGTAGGTAATTGATCAGACAAGCCAACTGTAAAATATTCATTTTCTACTTCAACAGCCAAATAAATCTCTGGGGAGGTTTTCAGAGGACTGTGCTCAGATATTGCTTATGCGTAGCCAGGTTAGCACGGCACTCATTGTGAAGAGTCAGTCGGGAGGGGGTTCTGCTTTCGGATGGGTGCTGGTCGATGGCCGGCCAAGCAGGACATCGGCCTCGGTCCTGCCTCAGCAGCACATACTCGGGCCTAAGACAGTATTCAGATGCGCACAGCACGCTTCACTTAGTCTCCAGTGTCCACACAACATCAGGGTAAAAGCCTGAACCAGTCACAGAGAGTAAGTAATGTACAGATAAAAACCAGCAAAAATATACACTATTCATACAAATGAACAGAAAGAAGCTTTTTAAAGAGAGTTGGAATTAGGGCTGGTTGGAATGACAACATACTGTGTGATGATAGAAATGTTACACTTTAGTTACACTCTGTTTGCATCGCAGTAAATACATTCACACAGCTATCAGTGCTCAGGACTTTTGTTTTAGATGATTTACATGTTAGAGCAATGAAATAGAACAATGTGGAAATGAGATACTGAACATTTTTGCCACTATTGCCAAGAAAAAAAAAAAATGTATTAAAAACATATTGACCTTTGTGAATATGGGGCATGCTGTCACACTTTACACTACCGGTCCAGTTCTCACTACTAACTACTATTAACTACAACTTTTGCCTCCTAATATGCTGCTTATAAATAGTTAGGTAGTTGTTAAGTTTAGGTATGTTGTAGGATTGAGGGATCTAAAATATGATCATGCAGAATAAGGCATTAATATGTGCTTTATAAGTACTAATAGCAGCCAATATGCTAGTAATATGCATTCTAATAAGCAGCTAGTTAATAGTGAGAATTGGGTCCTTAAAATAAAGTTTCTTTTTTAATGTTTTAAAAGAATACGTTTTATTTACATGCTTTTCCTTTTCCTTTTTTTTGACATGTTTTCTTTAGAAGTCCTTATGCTCACAAAGGCTCAATTTATTTTGGTAATATTGTGAAATATAATTTAATATAACTTTTCTATCTGAATACATTTTAAAATGAAACTTATATTCAACTCATTTAAATTATAAGTTGTGCTGCTTACTATTGTTGCAGAAAACGTTATATATGTTTTGAAATAGATATGTCTTTACTCTCACTTTTGATCAATTTAATGCATCCTTGCTGAATAAAAGTGATAATTTCTTCCTTTCAAAAATAAAATAAAATAAATAAATAAATATAAATTGTCACAAAGGAGCCAATTATAGCCTTTAAAGTAAAATTCAAACAGTACAACAATGAAAAACACACACCATGAAATGGTTCAAAGGGTAATTTATTTGATCAATACATATTATAATTGATATATAATTGAATATATGTATATAATTAATTGCAATGAATACAACCCTTGTCTAAATTTGTCTAAATTTGTGATCATTTGTTTACCCTAGGGCTCTTGCAAAAAAAAAAAAAAAAGGAAAGAAAAACGCAATACTGAAATTTTAGTTAGGTGGGCAGAATTCGCAAATATTATTCTGACTTGAGGTTTTAACCTGGTGTTTGAAACCAACATAAAAATTACTGTTACAGAAAACACATTTTTGTGTTACTGAGATATAACCCTTGAAGCAACTAGCCCCAGTATCCCTTTTATAAGGTCTTTCCCAATGCAAAAATTCATGCTCGATGTGAATAGGCCATAAGCACCACTCTTTAAAGGGGTCATATGATGCAATTAAAATTTTTCCTTTCTCTTTGAAGTGTTACAAGATCTTGGTGCATAAAGAAGATCTGTAAAGTTGCAAAGACTAAAGTCTCAAATCCAAAGAGATATTCTTTATAAAAGTTAAGTCAGCGTAAAAATCGACGCGTTTCAGAAAGGCGGGGCATAGAGGAGAAACAATAATATACAGTATGTGGAAAATAATGTGTTTTTTGAACCTTAAACCGCATTAACACATTTCATTACACCAAATACACAAAATAATGTTCTTTTTAGCAGCATCATATGACCCCTTTAAAGCTATTTGAGTGTATTATATGTTTGACTGCAGCACCATGCTGAGCAGCTCTGAGGCGTTTGGACCTTCAATGTCTCCTTCACCTCCTCATGAAATACTTTATGGATGACCCTGCTGCTAAAAGTGTCAAACTCATTCCTTGTTACACACTTACAGCAACAATGAAGGATATTTTTCATACCATGTATGACAGAAGACCGAGAGGAATTAGACAATGTTCTTGTCTATCAATTATACAGCATTTCCCGTGAGCATTTCAATATGCCATAGACATAAATCAGACAAGCTGTGACAACATCTGCACGCTATGTGTTTAAGAGACATTTTTGCTCTCCCACTGTCTTTCATGAAGTTTTGTATACTCTTGAAAATGAGAAGGAAGCACTTTGAAGACGCATCGGCGTGTTTGTAAAAATGAAACATTTAGAAATCAAAGCAAAAAGTGAAATTATTCATATTTAATAGAAGAACGCTTTTACAGCCCGGTTAATTAAATGCCTTATCTACATTATGCAGATGCTTCATAAATGTAAAATATTACATATCACCAAAACCTGCTCTGGAAAACCTCATTGAAGCATTCAGAAGTATAATTAAGTATAAGGAAAAATAAACCAGTGTTTTTATTTATTTATTATTTTTGTAAAAGTAATCACAAACGCTAAAACTCATTTAAAACTACTCCAATTTACGTCATATATTTCATCTTTTTTTTCCCCCCTCTCAATGACTTGACCAATTGTGCTTTATATCTAAATATCTATGTAAGCTCATGGAATGGGTTGATTAAACTTGGGATGATCTCTGGGCTCATCCGTTCAATATCATAATACTTAGGAAGTAATCCCCTTGTGCACTGGTCTGCTCTTCCTAGAGTACTGGATTAGATCCTCTACTTTGTTCATTTACATATTTATTTTGGAATATGTCCCCAACAGTATTATTACACTAATAATGTAGGAATGATGACCAGATAAACCAAAATAATTAATTTAAAACAGAAATATAAAATTAGAACTAGTAACTTCAGACTTTATGGCCATGCTTTAATAGCAAAGATAAAGTGTACAAGCACTGTAAATCATATTCAGCTCTAATTTGTTTATTTTCTGAACTGTGATTTAAAAATAAATAAATAAATGTTACCCTGGACCACAAAACCAGTCATAAGGGTACATTTTTCGAAATTGAGATTTATACATCATCTGAATGCTGAATAAATAAGCTTTGCATTGATGTATGGTTTGCTAGGATAGGACAATATTTGGCCGAGATACAACTATTTGAATATCTGGAATCTGTGCAAAAAAATCAAAATACTGAGAAAATCGCATTTAAAGTTGTCCAAATGAAATTCTTAGCAATGCATATTACTAATCAAAAATTAAGTTTTAATATGGTTACAGTAGGACATTTACAAAATATCTTCATGGAACATGATCTTTACTTAATATCCTAATGATTTTTGGTTGGCCGAGATATATTTGAAAATATGGAATCTGAGGGTGCAAAAAAATCAAAATACTGAGAAAATCGCATTTAAAGTTGTCCAAATGAAATTCTTAGCAATGCATATTACTAATCAAAAATTAAGTTTTG
>NW_015537969.1:2814229-2828532 GCF_001515605.1 Sinocyclocheilus anshuiensis
ATGTATTTTTGGCTATTGCTACAAATATACCCCAGCAACTTAAGACTGGTTTTGTGGTCCAGGGTCACAAACAAATAAATAAATAATAATAATAATAATAATAATTTAAGATTAAATTGAAAATTCCCATTGCCCAAAACAGTGTTTTTAGTACCATTGAAATAATTTTAGTCTATATTAATATTTAGATTTTTTTCAATACAATTTTATTTTTATTTTAAATGTATGAGTTTTTATTTTTAGATTTTCTAATATCATTTAAGTTAATGTTTTAGTAATTTCTTGTGCATTTTTTCTTATTTTTAGTAGTTTTTGTTTTATTTGTTTCTATATAGATTTAAATGTTTTTTTTTTTATTTCAGTTTTAGTTTTAGTTATTTTAGTACATTAAGGCCTGGTTTCACAGACAGGGCTTAGACTAAGCCAGGACTAGGCAATAGTTCAATTAGGACATTTAAGTAATTTTTATTACCGTGCCTTAGAAAAAAACATTACTGGTGTGCATTTTGAGACAAAACAGAGGCACTGATATATTTTAAAATCAGTCAGTGCAAGTTTCTTTCAGTTGAAACAGCTCAGACTTACATTTTAGTCTAGGATTAGGCTTAAGCCTTGTCTGTGAAACCGAGGGTAATTTAAACTAAATAAAAATGAGAAATGTTGCCTTGCCAACTAGCTGAAATTATTTTTTACATTTATACATATACATTTTATACTGTACATGTAACGATTTATTTCAAGTATTTTTTTTTAATGGTTTTAGTTTTAGCTTCAACTTTCATTTTAGTTAACTACAATAACCCTGGTTAAATACTGCTTGCAGGTACTAATGCACATTTTCGTATCGAGGCCTTCAATAAATATTCTAGCTACAGCAGTGGTGCAGTTATATGGTAATATGTGGCTTTAGTCTCACTGATAGTCAGTGTGGTTTAATGCCACAAAGATTTGTACCTTGGGATTGGGAGCTTGATAAGATCGCACATCTCTGGTAGGCGCTCCAAAAAGCTTTAGGGAAATACGTCTTTGAGGAAGACATTTTCTGCCGCTGATAATCCTGCAATATAATACGGCTTTGAGAATGAGTGTGTTTGTTTGTGCAGGAGTGGTGGAGCAGTGTGTTCATTTATAGTGACCTTTGTCTGAAGGAGGATCTGTACATGGGCTGAAATGAGCATGATTGACTGGTTCCATTGCAAAGTGTGTCCTTTAGATCTGTGCACATTGTAACTGTGTCTGGAAAGCTCAGATTGTGCAAGCATATAAACATATAGCAACATATAAGAACTGCAGTTCTTATTATGCACAGGGGTTATTTTGGGGTGCCGGTGCACATGGCTCAAACTCCTTATATTGATGCTTAATAACTGCTTATTAAGTAGTTGTTAAGTTTAGGTATTGTATTGGGTAGATTTAGGGATGTAGAATATGGTCATGCAGAATATGTGCTTTATAAGTACTAATAAACAGCCTTTAGTCTGGGACTAGGCTTAAGCCTTGTCTGTGAAACCGAGGGTAATTTAAACTAAATAAAAATGAGAAATGTTGCCTTGCCAACTAGCTGAAATTATTTTTTACATTTATACATATACATTTTATACTGTACATGTAACGATTTATTTCAAGTATTTTTTTTTAATGGTTTTAGTTTTAGCTTCAACTTTCATTTTAGTTAACTACAATAACCCTGGTTAAATACTGCTTGCAGGTACTAATGCACATTTTCGTATCGAGGCCTTCAATAAATATTCTAGCTACAGCAGTGGTGCAGTTATATGGTAATATGTGGCTTTAGTCTCACTGATAGTCAGTGTGGTTTAATGCCACAAAGATTTGTACCTTGGGATTGGGAGCTTGATAAGATCGCACATCTCTGGTAGGCGCTCCAAAAAGCTTTAGGGAAATACGTCTTTGAGGAAGACATTTTCTGCCGCTGATAATCCTGCAATATAATACGGCTTTGAGAATGAGTGTGTTTGTTTGTGCAGGAGTGGTGGAGCAGTGTGTTCATTTATAGTGACCTTTGTCTGAAGGAGGATCTGTACATGGGCTGAAATGAGCATGATTGACTGGTTCCATTGCAAAGTGTGTCCTTTAGATCTGTGCACATTGTAACTGTGTCTGGAAAGCTCAGATTGTGCAAGCATATAAACATATAGCAACATATAAGAACTGCAGTTCTTATTATGCACAGGGGTTATTTTGGGGTGCCGGTGCACATGGCTCAAACTCCTTATATTGATGCTTAATAACTGCTTATTAAGTAGTTGTTAAGTTTAGGTATTGTATTGGGTAGATTTAGGGATGTAGAATATGGTCATGCAGAATATGTGCTTTATAAGTACTAATAAACAGCCAATATGTTAATAACTGTCATGCTAATAATCCTCCAAATACTTCCTCTCGCTCTACCCCCGCCACTGCCCGCCCTCAAATGGCCCCCAGCCCTGGGGGTTTGAGTGACAGCTCCGCTGGGGCGAGTGTGCCATCCGTGTGCCATGCAGCCTGGGAAGAGAAGCCAAAGGAAAGCCAGAGGGACAAAACCAGTCTTTGTGGCTCAGCGCTGGCAACAACTGCTACAGGTGTCCTTTTCACCAGCCGAGTTTGTAAACCATTTGGGAAGATACTCCCATTTTGAGTCAATCCTTTAACGTGACCATCCATCTTCAGCGAAGTAAACAGCTGGTGTACACACATCAGAATAGAGTCAAAACTGGACTAGAGGTCTACTATTACATGTAACTGTACAATAAACAATTTACAAATAAACAATTATGTTTATAATTCTAAACATATAAGGAGATTATTTTGAAGTTTTAAATAAAACAAAGGCTTTTGGAGTATGTTTTCAACATGTCATATTTAATTTAATGTGTTACTTGCTATTTCTTTGTAATTGTTTGTGAAATTTAAAAGCAAAAATCTGAAATTTTTTTGAAGCGAGCATTTCTGAGCGAAAATTGTTTCTACACCATTTTTTTCTTCTTCAGTATACAGCTTTAAGAAAGATGTAAATCTGGTAAAATATTTTCTTGAAAACATAATATAGGCCTACATAAATAGCCTGAATGCTTTTTGTTTTCTTGAGGTACCAAGGTACCAATAATTTAAAAAAAGATATACTGTATATATAAAATACATTCAAAACATTATAGTATGTTACATATTATATTTACTAATACTACCAATAAAAAGCTAATATATATGTTTTTGAATGTTTTTAAAAGTCAAAGTGTATCATGGTTTCTACAAAAATATTAAGCAGTTTTATTAACTGTTTTTAAAATTAATAATAAGATTAGGTACACCAAATCAGCATATTAGAATGATTTCTAAAGGATCATGTGACACTGAAAACTGGAGTATAATGGCTGCTTAAAATTCAGCTTTGCATCACATGAATACATTTTTTTTTATTTTAATTTTAAAATATATTAAAACAGAAAACAATTATTTTAAATTGAAATAATATTTTATAATATTACTGTTTTAACTGTATTTTTTATCAAATAAATGCAGCCTTGGTGAGAAGGACTTTTTTAAAAACAATAAATAAATAAAATAAATACATATAAAATAAAATCATTATTCCAAACTTTTGACCTGTAGTGTATAATATTATACTTCTAGTTTTGGCTCAGTGATTTATTTTGTCATATGTCACTAATTTGCATAATAAATAAACAAACACTCAAATTTTTTCAGACTTAGAATGTTATTTAAAGCAGTAAAATAAGTTTTCGGTTTTAGTCAGATGTTAGTTTTAGTTATTTTCCATAAATGAAGCATCGTAAAACTGTACTTTTCTTCAGGTCAAATAAGGACTGGGCAGTAATTTGCTGAACGCAATGTTTTATGTTTAATGCCGCAAATAATTACAAAGGGTGATGAATTGAACTTTCCCACATGAACACAAATGTCTTGTATTATCCTTAACTATACCCTGCAGAATAATACAATTTGCTCCACAGACTGTACCTGATTGGTGTGCATGTGTGCGTATATGCAAGTCTCTGTGTGTAAATTACTAACGCAAAGTGACTTGACCGGGTAGCATCTGCATGCTTCGCGTTCCTCCATTTCTGAGCTTATGAGAGTAGATGTGAATGTAAACCACATTAGACTGTTCCCAGCCAGGAAATATACTAGATGTCAGTCTGCATTCCATTTGAGCTCTCAGTGATTGGTTCCTACATTTCATTATGCTAAACGTGGTGTTTTACAGAAGACGAAGCATTTTATAGGGAGGGAAAGCCAGAAAAAGCATCATGGGAGCAGTCAAGCGTTCCAGCGCAGAACACAGACTGCCCGCTGCCAGCTGCTTACCATGTGCAGGTTTTTAAAAGCACCTGACAGCTACTACAGTATGACACAGACCCCAGTAACAAGTATAACATGTCTAAGAAGTTAAAGCAGTGCTGCAGTGGTTTTCAATGTTATTTAAAACTATTATATTGTTCTGTCCTGTTTTGTAATAAATTATAATAATGCTTTATTTTTAGTGATGTAGCCTAAATATACACTACGGTTTAAAAGTTTAAGGTCTTTTTTTAATAAAAGTAATTCTTTTATTCAGCAAGGGTGCATTACAGTAAATTGATAAAAAGTGACATTGAATCTAAAAATTTCACATAGCACAATAGTTTCCAACACTTTTTCTCCAAATCAACATATAAGGTTGATTTCTAAAGGGTCATGTGACACTGAAGATGGCAGTAATGATGCTGAAAATTCAGCTTTCCGATATATATTCAAATAGAGACATTATATTAAACTGTAATATTTCTCAATATTACTATTTTACTGTATTTACTCAAATACAGCCTTGCTGAGTATAAGAGACTTCTTTCAAAAATAGAAAAAAATCTACTACCCCAAACGTTTGAATAATATATGGTCAAAAAAGTATCTATTTATTTATTTTAACTCAGGACATAATCAGAAAATGTCAGGATTTTCAAAAAAAGTTATGAATGCCGAATACAGACATCTTACCAAAAAAAATCTTTAAAAAATATATAAATATAAATTATATATATATATATATATATATATATTGCAGTATCAATTTCAATTTCGCATTATTGGCTGCTGAAAAATGTAATGTAATAAAAGGTAAAGTAAAAATATAAAAACAGAAGCTTTACTATATGTTATGATGTGTATGATGTGGTAAGAATGGGTCAGAGCTTATGCAAGTCTCAGAAACCTTTCAAACTGCCTCAGCTGCACACTGATCTCTGGGAAAGGAAGTAAACATCCCCAATTAGAGGTCTGGCAGCTATTTTCATCTGCAGCTTGTACTTCTGTGGAGCGCTCAATGCCTGTTATTATGGATATATGTACATACACATACATACACTTACAGATACACACACTCTCACTCACACACACTACTTAAGGTGTGTACAAGGTTGGTAAAAAGGCTGCCTTGCTCCAGTTTGCCTGTCATTTTCAGCCCCTGGTTTTTGTTTGTGCAAAGACGGACTGGGAATTGCAAATGTGACCAGTTTTACTCAACCATTGCTGACATTTCCTATCTACGCATTCGGAAGGTCATAATTTGAAAGAAATCGGCCAATATGCTAAATGTGCACCTTTATGTCTTATGAGGAGCGATAAGACCATCTCTAGATTTTCCTTCTGTCCACTTGGGTGTTCAGACAAAACAATCAAAATCCATTTCAAAAGACCGACCACTTATAATATGCTAAACCATGATTCAACATTTCATTTGTGCTAACTAAGCTACATAATGTTTGCAAAATGACAGACAGAAGCAGAAATTATAAATATTTATAATAAATTTAAAGGAATAGATAGGGGGGAAACAAAAATAGAAAATAAAATGAAATAAACCTATCCAGGTTTTCTAGTACCTTTGTTAGATAAAGGAGAAACATGCATTTTCTGAGAATAACAACCTAAAACTCTCAGCATAACATCATACGTGTTTGAATTGATATAAGAGTGTTTAAATAATGACAGATTTTTCATTTTCGGGTAAACTATGCCCTTTAGATCTGTCATAAAGCATGCAAAGATTGCACACTAATCTGATTTAGATGCTCCATGTTCAGGATACAATGATCAGGAGGAGGAGGTCCAGCTTTATAAATACATAGTTCCAGTAAACGAGAACTGATTACTTTCCTAATCATTTATCTTATACCAAACAATGAGACAGAATAATTAATAGGTGTTTAACTCATGAATGACTCATTTATCCCAAAGCCGTGCACTGGTAATTTCCAAGTTATTACCATTTACATTGTTGCTGATTGCACAAGACCCAGGTCAGCATATTTTTACCATTCTTAATGGTAATTACGTGTTGTGTGAGCCTGTGGTCACTGGTTGTTACTTTGTTCCCTGCTGACGAGTCAGACCTTTGATTAACCTGAATCGTGACCGAAGTTATTTATTTCATATTTTTTTCCGTTGCATTTTAAAAAACTATGAAAACTTGTAAGGACAAATTCCCCTTATCAAAATGAAACAGAACTAATTACAAATTACAAACACTTCCTAGACTGATGAAATAAAGAAAAAAATACAGTAAACATCCTATGCTCAGTAACCTGTATTAACCCCATCAACAAAAGTATTTTTTATAATATACTGTATGTACACTACGGGGCTGATGAATGCTTAAGTAGTTCCAGGCAGGTCTACTTAATGTCCATATCACTTTGCCAGATGATTTCAGTTATTGCGAAGGTCCTTTCAAAGTACAACAGCAAAAAATAAAATAAATATATCCACAAAGACAATGACAAAGCTAATAAATGTAACAAGTAATAGGATAAAAATGCTAAACTATTTTATGTTTTCATGTAAAATTACATTTTATTATCAACCGAAAGCATGCAACAGTTTTGCTGCTAAAAAGCTACATGACATTGCTCAGTAGCAAGGTGGTAACATTTCTGTTCTTGAAGCAGTTAAACTTACAGTTTCACTATTAGTAGAGACACTGCTGCCAAACCCTGTTGAGAGACACACATCTCTCTCTCTCTCTCTCTCTCTCTCTCTCTCGTAATTGCATTAGACTGCATTAATCTGCATTATTAATGGCTCTAACCTCCATTACTAGCTCTAAAATTATATTTTGTAGTATAGGTGGAATAACTGACTCCAGGCTGTTGAATTATTAGAAAAATATATATGTATATATTTCCAAGTAGCTTTACAGAAATTCAGGAGCAGATCAGAGCTGGGTGATAGTATAGATTGTTCCTTCACATTTGGCAACAATGTAAACAATCAAGCAGTTGACATTTACATATATTAGCATTAGGTCGGTTTCACACAGCAAGTGTGAACGGCACAATTTTTTTCAGCATGCATCTTAACAAATGAGTGCATTCACACTTTCACACAGCAGGAGCCAGGTGTGAGCAGCAGTGAAGCAGTGGTTTTGGCGCCAAGTCTATTTTTTGCTCACGCTCAATTAAAGTGAAAGCACACTTTTGATGGACAACATAAATATGATTTCACACAAAAAAAGTGCTTAAAATGCACAGAATAAGCATGTCTAGAGTGTTTTAAAGGGGTCATATGATGTTGCTAAAAATAACATTATTTTGTGCATTTGGTGTAATGAAATGTGTTTATGCAGTTTAAGGCAAAAAAACACATTATTTTCCACATACTGTACATTATTGTTTCTCCTCTATGCCTCGCCGTCTCCAGGTTACGTATGTAACCATGGTTCCCCCAAAGGGAAGGAGATGCTGCGTCGAAATGCTACAGGAACGCCTCCAGCGTGACCACGCTCTGAATCACATGTGCGGGCAGTTAGCTGGATCGAGCTGGCGGTCTCCGCACCAAGAAGTACAGTTTTCTCATAGAGGGAGCTCTGGATGGAGGATGGTCTCAACAACCTCGTTTGAGAGACCAGAAGCTATGAGTTGTGCCCCCTCAGGGGCCACACCCACAACTTCCACTCTCTCGAGGATCGACTCGATCTGAGCAGGAGACATACGTGCCTACATCGTGGTCGAATCCCACACCACGCCCAGATAAGTGGTTCTCTGTACTGGAGAAAGCACACTTTCCTTAGCGTTAAGTCTTAACCCCAGCTTTTTCGTGTGAGCGAGAACGACATCTCGATGTCGAACTGCCATCCACTCTGATTGAGCTAATATCAACCAATCGTCGATGTGGTTGAGTCGTGAAAGTGTGGGGTGAGAGTGCAAGGCCAAAGGAAGAACTCTGTGTTTTTGCCCCCAAAAGCAAACCTCAGGAACTTCCTGTGATGAGGAAGGATGGATACATGTGCATATTTTAGATCGATCGTGCCAAACCATTCCTCTGACTTGATCTGAGACACGACTTGTTTGAGTGCGAGCGTGCTGAACTTCAGTCGCCTGACTGAGTGGTTCAGATGACGCAGATCTAAAATAGGACGCCACCCTCCATCCTTCCTCGGAACGGTGAAGTACCGACTGTAGAACCTGGACTCTGCTACGTGAGGAGGGACCACCTCGATGGCCTCCTTCCTCAAAAGAGTAACTACTTCTGTTCCATGACCAGAGCTGCTGACCGCCTCAACCTCCTCAGAGGAAGAGAGGTAAACACGAGCTCTTACTCGAAAAAAATGTTTTTTTATCCCAAGAGCCCCTGTAGATTTAACTTCTCATAGTTCAATAAATACTTAATTTAATTCCTCAGAATCAAATGCAATCAAACAACCAGACAAGTAAACACGGTCTGGTGTGATAAGATTAATTTCTAGAGTGAGGAACAGCCGGAGGGCTAGAGTGAACAGAGGTGGCGGGCTTGAGAATGGTGCGGTCGGCGGATTCGACGAAGGAGCGTCCGGAGGACTTGCGGCAACCACATGTGACGACGAATTGGAGTATGCTAGAAATAAAAAAGTAAAAAGAATAATGTAAAATATGTATGGAAGATTTACCCATTTAAACTTGTTTTTAATTATTCAGTTTGGGTGAAAGTATGGTGTATTATAAAAAAAACATTATAAACAGCACATTCTATATCAAAGTATGACTGAAACGACATGATTGCAGCTTTTTTCATGGTTGTGTTTCTTATTTACTGTTTACATGCAAATTCACGTTAACATTCAAATCCCCAATATTAACAAACTTTCAAGACTATCAAGTTTATAAATGACCAACTTCTAAAAACAAAATTTATAGGCCCTAGTTGTCTTTGTAAATAAATATGTAGCTTTAGAGCCACTGCGGTGAGCAACATAGGCTCATTGGAAATACGTGCCTCTAAATACATTTCTGCAAAACTGAAAAAAAAAACGTACCTATGCATACGAATTACTGCAGTTTCCAGTTGAAATAAACACTAGAGGCAGTGAAACTCAAATTTTATTCCTTTTCACACAAAGTATGATTTGCAGGTATATAGTATCGATTAATAAAGCCTAATTTTAGCATAATTACTTGAGGAATATTATGTTATGAATTTCGATCCTGTAAATCTACGGTTCAACAAAACAGCTCAAATCCGCATAAGGAAGTTAAAATAGCACGGCTGCGTCAACAAATGCGTTTTTATATCACTTGCATTGTTAACACTATCGGGTGGGTTTAGGGTTGGGTTTGGTGTAGGGGATATTTCCAACATGATAGAGCATTAACTTTTAGCAACACTCCCTGTACATTTGAATTATGAACCACCGCAATACGTACCAGAAGCAACGTAATAAAAACACAGCAATGCGTGCCTGTACCAACGTAACAAAAACGTGCCAGGGTCACATATTGAGTTTTAAAACTGCATTTTAGCGGCACTCACTGGACGTTTCAGTTTGAAACTGCCGCGTAACGTGCAGTAAGGTACGTCATAATGGTGTTGCAGAAATGTATTTAGAGGCACGTATTTCAAATGGTTGGCCGTGATACTGTGAAAAATTTAAAATCATTCACTTCCATTCCTGTCGTTCTGTACCTGTATACTGATATTTTCCCATGCTACACAAAAGTAGAAATCCCAAACCTCTGTCAAAATTTAAGTATCATTGAAACACACTTGAAAATTATATACATGTAGCATATATTTTGGTAGTGGCATTCCAACATGGTAAGGTAAGCAGAAGAGAGAGCAGGAGAGAGCGAACAGGAGAGAGAGTGTGTGTTTGTTTAGGCCTCGGTGCATACAGCTGATAAGGAATGTGCAGACTCATGCCTGCAATAAACAAAAGCAGGAGCCTTTCCCTGTGAGACTACCCATCTCTCCCAGTCCTTAATCCAGCCTGTGTATGCTACAGCAATGCCACCCCCAAACCCCTGCCAAACACGGCCTGATAAACCATGTTTCCATGATGCAACACCAACAGTTAAGACCCCTGGGTAGCTACATGAAATTATACGTGCCTCTAAATACATTTCTGCAAAACTGAAAAAAAAAACGTACCTATGCATACGAATTACTGCAGTTTCCAGTTGAAATAAACACTAGAGGCAGTGAAACTCAAATTTTATTCCTTTTCACACAAAGTATGATTTGCAGGTATATAGTATCGATTAATAAAGCCTAATTTTAGCATAATTACTTGAGGAATATTATGTTATGAATTTCGATCCTGTAAATCTACGGTTCAACAAAACAGCTCAAATCCGCATAAGGAAGTTAAAATAGCACGGCTGCGTCAACAAATGCGTTTTTATATCACTTGCATTGTTAACACTATCGGGTGGGTTTAGGGTTGGGTTTGGTGTAGGGGATATTTCCAACATGATAGAGCATTAACTTTTAGCAACACTCCCTGTACATTTGAATTATGAACCACCGCAATACGTACCAGAAGCAACGTAATAAAAACACAGCAATGCGTGCCTGTACCAACGTAACAAAAACGTGCCAGGGTCACATATTGAGTTTTAAAACTGCATTTTAGCGGCACTCACTGGACGTTTCAGTTTGAAACTGCCGCGTAACGTGCAGTAAGGTACGTCATAATGGTGTTGCAGAAATGTATTTAGAGGCACGTATTTCAAATGGTTGGCCGTGATACTGTGAAAAATTTAAAATCATTCACTTCCATTCCTGTCGTTCTGTACCTGTATACTGATATTTTCCCATGCTACACAAAAGTAGAAATCCCAAACCTCTGTCAAAATTTAAGTATCATTGAAACACACTTGAAAATTATATACATGTAGCATATATTTTGGTAGTGGCATTCCAACATGGTAAGGTAAGCAGAAGAGAGAGCAGGAGAGAGCGAACAGGAGAGAGAGTGTGTGTTTGTTTAGGCCTCGGTGCATACAGCTGATAAGGAATGTGCAGACTCATGCCTGCAATAAACAAAAGCAGGAGCCTTTCCCTGTGAGACTACCCATCTCTCCCAGTCCTTAATCCAGCCTGTGTATGCTACAGCAATGCCACCCCCAAACCCCTGCCAAACACGGCCTGATAAACCATGTTTCCATGATGCAACACCAACAGTTAAGACCCCTGGGTAGCTACATGAAATTACAATTACCTATATGGTCAAAAAAAATTATAATTTGAGTCTGCATGGAAAAAAAAGAAGTAAAAATAACTTTATCAGTGTGCAACATTGATTAAGATAGGATTATCCAGAAAAACAAACACACAAACAAAACACACACAGAGGATACCATGTCCTCTACAACAAAGAGAACGGCCTATTTTAGTGCTGATAGCTCAAACAGTGATTTAATTCTTTCCAGCCTTGTTCAAAATATATCCTTGAATGACCACAACTACGGTTATCGAGCGAGAGTGTGAATTATGCAAGCCTCCGGATCAATAGGGAATTATTCTCAGTGAAGCTATTAGCTTATTCATCCTGGACATGTTGAATCTACTGGATATGTAATTGCTGTGCATGCGCTAAATGTCACATCTGGTTTTCTGTAAAATGAAATAATCTTTTAATCGATGCCTTTTCATGCAATACAAAGCAAACAGCTGGAGAATTTGAACCTGAATCAATGCACACAAAAATACAGTAAATGTTGCCATATTTATAATTGTTTATTGGAATGTGAACATAAACTGTCAGTGAAGCAAATATTAACTGTACTTGTTTTACTAAATGATGCTATGTCAGACATTACCAAAGGGGCAATGGTTAGCATGACCAGTTAGCCCTTACTGGTTTATAAAATAATGTATTATTTTACAAAATAAAATAATATTTAGTGTAATAGGTGAATACAATACTGCATTTACTTCAATTAACAATGTTATTTACTGTTATTTACTATAAATGTAAAGTTTTTTTTAACATTTCAAGTTGAATAAATTAAGATTAGTTAATGTATCATTCTAAGACAGCATGAATGAACTATCAACAATAGTATTGTTACTAACATTGACCTAGATTAATAAATGCAGTAAAAAGTATTGTTCTTAGTTGATGCTACCTAATGCTATCTCATGTCTGTTTATGACACTTAATGTATTAAAGTTGACAATCTGAACCTTACTGTAAAATGTTCCCAATTAATTATACATTAAAAAAAAAAAAACAGTTATATCTTAAAGTTACATTTTGACCATTAAATAAATAAATAAATAAATTATAACAGAATAAATAATAATGTTATAGCAGATTTCAAAATGCTCACTTTCTGCACCAGCCGAAAATCTTCCTTTAACATGAATGTAAATGCTAATAGTTATAGCTTTCTATATAGACCTCTTTGGATACTATAGAGCTAAATCAATTACTTTACTCTCTAATACATTCACATCGATAGGCCTGTCAATATATTGTATTTTGTGTAAAGTAATCTTCACGTTTTTGTAGTTGGTTAGCTTTTGATGGACAACAAACGGGTATACAAGTGTCATTTTTGTACTCTTCACTTCCCTGCATCGTTCCTACTCTTTATTTACGGTAGAAGAGAAAGAGGGGTCTTTCTCCTCCATAGCATCCATATCTGCTTCCCATTTGATTAGAAATGTATTCAAATATTGCCTTCTAATACTTTTTTCCCCATTCGTCTATGCACCATTGCACATGAGATTAAGCACTAGGTGAATTTTCCCACAAATCCCAGGGTGGAGAGGCAAGATAAACACACTCCATTGAGTTTGCCATTGCAATTACCTTATAGGAGTTTTTAAAAAAGAAAGAAAGTAAAAAAAGGAAAACGGAAAAAGAACTTATAGGCTCCATGGAAGATGTTCATTTTGTTCTGTGCAGTTCACAGAATGATGAATTGTCCCATAGCATTGTAAACTAAAATCTAAACATACATTTAAGGTTGTAACCTTAATCTTTATCTGCACAAATGTAATTTAAATACCGGTTGAATGCATATACACACTTCTTAGTAAAATGACATAATTCAGTTCAAATCAATACTCCTTGCTCTATTTGCCTACATGGCAAATCAAATTTTAGCAGAGCCGTGACACAGGCCTACGTGTGAAATGAGAAAAGCAAACAGATTTAATAATGCAGACACAGTTCGCCATAAAAGCTTTCCTTTTACTATTAATATATGTATGGAAGAATGTATCAGTGTTTCTTCGCTCTAAGTCTGCCTCATAAAATGATCCGGCCCACAGATTGACTTATCTATCTGAATCCAGTGTTCATGTTCACTGGCTGCAATGAGTGCCCTTATCCCATGATGAGTTACACCTCCCCTATCAGCTCCTGATAAACAGACAGAGCATCGCACTGGCCTCTGAAGTGAGAATGCATCCATAGATACTGCCATGAATAAAACACCACAGAAGGACATGCACATCACCTCACCACAATGGATTCTGCCCATACCATTCACCATACAGATACTGAGAAAATTCCTGCAGCAAATGGCTTTATGCACTTTGTTGTTGTTCTGAATACTGACTAAATCAAGAATTTGAACTACATTCATCCCTGAATGCATAATTTTGTGCTATATTCAAAAAATGAACAACATGGCCAATTTCTTTGCCTTGTGGGCTAAAAGTTAGTTAACCTTGTTTTTTTTAAAGACTAATTCATATTTACATGCAGAGTAATGTCCATTTGGATAATGAACCACTTGGATCATCTGCAATAATACTGTAACTATAGGCTTAAAATGTTTAATGGATGGGCGCTTTTTATTTAACTTCTTTTGGACTGAAGCAATGCAACATCCGCTGAGTGCCATTAAACAACTTGAAAGATCAAAGACAATTTTTAATATAACTCTGACTGGATTCGTCTGAAAGAAGAAAGTCATATACACCTAGGATGACTTGAGGATGAGTAATTTATGGGCTAATTTTCATTTTTGGGTGAACTAACCCTTTAAGGTCAGTTCACACCAGAAAGATAACTATAATGATAAAGGCACCGAAGA
>NW_015537969.1:2828565-2852520 GCF_001515605.1 Sinocyclocheilus anshuiensis
ATATATATAATGAAGGGTCATAAGACATTACTACAATGAAAATAAAAATTAAAAATTAAAATATAAAAATAAAATGTAACAAAATAATATTTAGTAAATAGTACTACAATAACAATGATTCAGATCACTCCAAGTTTTAGTTTTAGTTTAGTTTTAGTTTGCATTCTTTATGTAACATCTTATTTTATGTGAGAAATGTTTCTCTTCTATACAATGTATTTGTCCATTGATATGTTCGTTTTTTTTTTCTAAAGATGTGTGAGTAAGGTATGACCCTAAAAGATAAAAAGTCTTCCTGGAAGCAGTGCTACCAGTCATTTGGCTAAAGTCCCAAATGAAAATAGTCTTCGTGCTTTAATTGCACTGATAGCAGCCGCTTCTTCCCCCAGAACATTCTAATGTCATTAGTGAGGAAAGACATTAGAGGCGGGAGACGAGGAGAGCTGGCAGAGGGGAGGCAGAAGCAGCAGGTGACAAGCCCTAGGATGCCTGGAAAATGCAGTTTATGAACTCCTGATTGATGAGGTGATCCTGAACCAGGTGATGAGTAATTCACTATTTAATTGAAAGAGATCAGTGGTGGTCGGCATCGTTTTCCACACGCTCGAATATTTACTTTTTAATGCCCCCTTAGTTTAATTGCAGCAAATATTCTGGGTTGTTTATTAATGTCTAGTTTTCAGGCTATTGGGCTACAGCATTAAAACTTTCCCATAACTGTGTTTCTACAGTAAGCAAAATCTGCTTTGAATTCAATCACAGATTTGAAATGATCAGTCCGTCTCATTTGAGGCAGAGGACGATGGGCTTTCAGATTACCAGCATAAGCTGTGGCACAAAAACAATCAGAGCTGTACAGAGACCCTGGTATTATCACTGCAGCGAGAGAAAAGAAAATGACCGCACATCCACAATGCCCAACTGATCAGTGGCCGCTGCTGGGTGTGCCAGCCATGATGACAGAAAATAACAATCAGACCATGTGCTTAAGCCACAAGAAACATAAGCAATCTAAGACCAATCCATTTTCACAACCCTGATATACTGAGAGAAAAGATTCTTACGAAAATCCTAGACATGAAAACACATCCTGACAACAAAAAGATAAAACATACAAAAGCTTCATGAGTTCATGAAGAATGAATTACGGCCAATGACGATTGAATGACGATGAACTGAAAATGAACAAAACATCTGGCTAAACTGAATTGTGGGTGGTAAGTAAATACGATGCTGTAAAAGTTTAGTGCACTTTATGGAAGTCAGAACCCTTGTAAATGTGTGGATAATGAGAAAACATGTCTTCATGCTGTACAACAAAAAAAAAAAAAATATTTTCTGCTCATATTATCAAAGATAAACGATTTTGAGATACTAGGATTTATTTTAAGCTACACTTCAGCTACAGGGATTTCTGTCCTCCGCATGAAATATATGTAAATCACCTTTATCACAGCGAGTCTCTTAATGAACCACGCTGCACAGGATATCTTTTGGGAACTGTAAAATGTACCCCTGGGGAGACAGCAGAGCAAAAGAGATTGATGTGTCATGTGAGAAATGGTCCACTCCAACCAATTTTGTTTCGATTAGACACAAGATCAATTTCAATTGCTTCATCACACAGAATCTAGTGGGGCGTATGTAGGGATGAACAATGAGAGTGTCAAAAAACAACATCTCTCTCTTTTTGCCGTGCTCACTGGGGTGTCGGCAAACTGATATTCAACGGGAAACCGTTGCTTTGAAATTAAATTTGTATTGCTAAAACTCAAGGGTTTCGTAGCCCGTTCAGACGCAATGCCAATTAAAGACCCATCCTCCACATCCATCATGTTAAGTAAATATACTGTATTGTTTTAAGGTCAAAGCATTCATATGGTTTTATGGGCAGCTCGTCAGAAATACCTCCGGGAAACATTTCGCCGATGAAATCGGGCCCTCTAGTTAACATCAGTGAAATAAAAAATTAAAAAACTATTGTAAAGGGCTATTTCTCAAACTTGAGTATTAAAACAAATAAAACCAAATCAAGATGTCTCATTTTTCAAAGCATTCCCTCATGGCACCATAAAAGTGAATTCTGTGAATGATTTGCAAGTGAATGATTAATTTGATTTAATCTTGATAGACCAATCAGATACGTCTCTCACTGTCAATGTCAGCCCAGCACGCAAAAACTTCTGATGAGAGATCTGATGCGATTTGCACCCAAGGACAAAGCAAAGCGGCCCAACAGAATGTCACAGCAGTTTGAACTGCAAAAGGGCTCAATCTCAAGACTCACTAAGCTGGAACTGGCTGTAATACAATGCCATTACACTGGGAAAACCAGGTCAAGGCATAGTTGAAAATACCATTCTACCCTTTTCAGTCTAAACCCACCTCACTGTCCCGAAAACACAGGCATGCACAAAGACCTAAAACTGACCTTTCTGCATTTCTCTCAGCTGAACCTGCAGTACACCACTGAATCAAATCTGGCATACTGTGTCAGTATTAATACCATAGTAAAATGTAAAGATACTCTATCATCATTTACTCACCTGCATGTCGTAATAAACATAATAAACAAAAATTGTACAATTATATTTGGTCACACTTCATGCTATTAACAAACCATTAACTACGACTTTTGCCTCAATAAACATCTAATTTGCTGCTTATTAATAGTTAGTAAGGTAGTTGTTAAGTTTAGGTATTGGGTAGGATTAGGGATGTAGAATATGGTCATGCAGAATATGTGCTTTATAAGTACTAATAAAGAGACAATATGTTTCAACTTCACAAAAGCACCAAATTTAAACCTTTGTTGAACAAATCTTGACTCCCAACCTAGTGCATTCATAAGAAAGGCAACAATGTTTGATTTATGAATGACTCATTCTTTTGTGTCAAATCGTCTCAATAAATCTGTTGATCTCATTCCCAAAAACATTCAGAATGATTCATTCACAAATCAGACTGATATTGATTTTTTGACACAATGAGAAGGAAGATTTATCATTTAAATTCTTTCTTTAGTATTGCATGTAAAGGTGGGTGATATGACATTAAATCTTATATTACTATATGAAAAACCTTTTTCAACAAAGTGATCATGATATGGTTATTGTTGCTGGACATATAGAACTACTAACCTAACCAATGTAAGGCTTTAAAAAATGTATAAAAACAACTCAAGATTATCTTAAGGTAAACAGTCAGTAATCAAATAAGAACAAAGAATCTGATTACATAAAATTTGACATATAAATACAACAGAAAATAGATACAAATTAAATAAACAGTACTTTAAAGGGTTAGTTCACCCAAAAATGAAAATTCTGTCATTAATTACTCAACCTCATCTCGTTTCAAACCCGTATTTTCATTTTTGGGTGAACTATCCCTTTAAGCTTTTCAGGTAGGACTATTTCACAGAACAGAGAAAACTACAAAAAATTGAATACTCAAATGTAAAACAAACAACAAAAACAAACACTGCATAGTCTGCACTGTACAAATTAAATATTCATGGCTTCATATTTAAGCTACCAAAGTTTGTGATTTTTCTTTTATTATTTATTAATTGACATTATGGCTGCTGTCACTTTAAGACATAATGCACGGATCTAATATGCTGACACAAATTCGATTTTCTCTCAGCTGTTTACATACAAGACATAAACAACTGTGTAAATACTCGCTAAAATGGGCGTTAGGTTTAAAATCGCTTGAAAGTTTAAACTGTCAGGCTCAACAATGCATTTAAAAGATTTCATGATGACACAGCACAGTAACGTCACACATGAATAACCCCGATACTATCAATAATCCAAAATTTGTCATTTGTCAGATTTCTACTGGTTTATTGTGTTTAATCATATTTCGCCCACTCCTAGTTCCATGCCAGAAAAACGAAACATGAAATTTCAGTTCTAGTTGTGGTCCTAGGACATGTACTGTAGGAACCTCATGCCTTCCAAAAAGCCTTATGGAGCTATGCTCCCTCATACACACCAACTTCGTTCATTCCCTCACCTGTCTTCTCCATTTCAGCTTCAAACCGGGCCTCTGTGTTCGGCTCCAGTACAATGGAGTCTGACAGTGTCGGACAGCAGGCAGTATTCTCCCACTGACGAGATGAACACGTAGGCAAGAATGTTAAGAGTCTCTAACGATTTTTCAGCTCAAGTGGGCAGGTGACTGGCATCCTTTCATGAAGGCTTCGTGAGATGCTACCCCGCCCAAGATAATTAATGAGTTTCTGTTCTGCTCCAAAGGAGTGCAGAAGTGGTCGCCCTGTCAAAACCCATCCTGCTCTCCAGCGCCAAGGAACCCAATTCAACATTGCACAGCATGGAGGAGGGCACAATGAAAATTGTAGCTGAAATTTGAGAATGAGGTATTCATAGGGATTTGGTTTATTCAAGGTTAAGCCCACTTATAAAAGAGAACGGACTCCTACGGTATAATACTTCATGCATACATTGCGGTTTCTACAGTCGTACTGAAATATCAGTTGGCCCAGCAGGACCTGCACTTAGAAGTCACTTTTTGCTGTCATTTCTTACAATGAAATATGATATGTGCCGTTGTCATGATCATTCTGGATCAATGAGTAAGCTGTCACCACAAAGAGGAAGCCACAGAGGAAGCCAGCAGGGGCAAAGACTGCATTCTGAAAGGCAAATTAACCTGTTGTCAGGCCTCACAGAACTATTAAAATAACTCCCGTGCTCCCTGTGGAGAGAGTGGGCAACTCAGAACACACAAGCCTATGATGTTAACCCCGCTGTCTACTATCTGTCCACTTTGGACACTGATGCTGTGCACTAAACATGGGCCAACAACGTCTAAAATTATGCCCCAGGAGGTTAAAAAGTGTGCGAGAGAACATTTTTTTGCCAAGTCTAGCATTATTGTGAACTTCTAATATTAGGCCAAGTTCCCTCTCTGGGTCTGAGTTTATAAATACACTACTGTTCAAAAGTTTGGAACTTTTTATTGTTACTGAAAGAAGTATCATGCTTACCAAGACTGCAGTTATTTGATCTACTGTAAAAAGAGTAATACTGTGAAATATAGTTACAATGTACAATAACTGTTTTCAATTTAGATGTATTTTAAAATATAATTTATTCCTATGATGGCAAAACTGAATTTTCAGTAGCCATTATTTCAATCCTTAGTGTTACATGATCTGTCATAAAGGAATAAATTACATTTAAATATACTTTATAGTAAAATGGAGAAAACATATATAATATTAATAATAATATTAATAATATTTCACAATATTTCATATTTTAACTACAATATTATTTTAGCCTTAAATTACCATTAGGCAAATATAAAATAAATGAATAAAATTAAACCAAATAGACCTGAATTCTTTTTGCCTATATTTACAGTTTTCTGTTATTTTCTGTATACATTTTGTGTTGCAATAATACATACTAAAACATTTAAATGATAGAAAAATTATGTCATCATCGTCAGTTGTACATTGTTTCTCGTATATTACACTTGGACAGTTTTATGTTAATTTAATGTTTCTAGTGACCTAAGTCAGGTGAACATGATAGGTTGGCATTACGCACTGACAGAGTAATCAGCCAATCACAGCGATGTTGAGGCACTGCTCAATGTTGCACCTCTTTTGCCTCCACTGATAAAAGCTACCGAAGCCTAGAAAGGAATCGCCGAGGAAAAGAGGCAACAGCAGCACAAATGCAAATGCTGAATTAGGTGGCACTTCCTTCTTACCTCAAGCACGTCTGCTTCTGGTGACCTCATGTCTTCAGATAGGGTCGAGGGTAAGGGTGGGTCGGAAGGGGGTAATTCATAATGACATGACTGACAAGCAAGACCCCAGAGTCTGTTCCTGGAGCCCCACAGTTCATCATAGTGCCATGCAGACTGTATAATTGTCTTCCCCCTAAAGAACCGGTGTGTCAGTCTTTATAAAGAGGGCGTAAAGTAGACTGCATTGAAGGAGCGCTGCTCAGTTCAGCAATGCAGCCTTCATTCAGCAGGGGGCCTTGAGGAACAGCAGTGAACCATGTCATCTCACTCCAACAGCAGCTACAGGGCTCCTGTTCTCTGCATGGCTACTTATGATGTCTAGACATCATTAAAAAGGTCTGTGAGAACACTTAGTGTTCTTCTCCTGAAACATATGGAAAGCATCTGTCCTGAGATAAACGTGCTGACACACCAGATGCGAGCTTTTATTTTTTAGTGAATAACAGCTTACATTTCGGCCTCTGCCTCACATAGAGCTATTGAGCGGCTTTGAAAGACTCTGAAAATATAATATAATTTTATGGTATTTTCTTTTTTGAGGACAAAAACATCCTCTAATTCCTCTTCCCTCATCAATTTTCTTTAGTGTTCCACAGAAGTAAACTGGAATAAATCACAGGTTTGGAAAGACATGAGGGCGAGAAAATAATGAAAAGGTTGTTTTTGGCTGAACTATCCCTTCATTATTGGTCCTGTAAAGCATTATAATTACCATTTTATTTTATTTTAAGCTATTTTCTTAATTAAAAACTTTCATAATGTAATTTTTGCAACACAAAGTACAAAGAAAAATAAATATAGGCTTAATATTAAAAAGGTTATGATGAATTTAGGTTAATTTTATTGAACAAAGTTTTTGCCTTCGTGTCTCAAAAAAGAAACACTGTCTTATTATAAAAATAAGTAATAATAAAAAAGAAAACAAATATATGCTTATTATTATTATTATTATTACTACTCCAACACAAATAGTGGCACAAAACAGAAAGAAAATTCAAATGTACTGCATAGTTTTGTAGATTTTGTAGATTTGATTACGTCATAAGCCTACTATTACATTTATAGATATAAATTAGTGCTGTCAAAGGATTAATCGCAATTAATCGCATCCAAAATAAAAGTTTTTGTTTACATAATATGTTTATTATGTATATATAAACACACACATACAGTATATATTTAGAAAATATTTGCATGTATTTACATGTATATATTTACACTGAACAAAATTATAAACGCAACACTTTTGTTTTTGCCCCCATTTTTAATGAGCTGAACTCAAAGATCTAAGACTTTTTCTATGTACACAAAAGGCCTATTTCTCTCAAATATTGTTCACAAATCTGTGTTAGTGAGCACTTCTCCTTTGCCGAGATAATCCATCCACTTCACAGGTGTGGCATATCAAGATGCTGATTAGACAGCATGATTATTGCACAGGTGTGCCTTAGGCTGGCCACAATAAAAGGCCACTCTAAAATGTGCAGTTTTATCACACAGCACAATGCCACAGATGTTTCAAGTTTTGAGGGAGTGTGCAATTGGCATGCTTACTGCAGGAATGTCCACCAGAGCTGTTGCCCGTGAATTGAATGTTCATTTCTCTACCATAAGGCAAAAACAAAAGTGTTGCGTTTATAATTTTGTTCAGTGTATATTCACATAATTTATATTATATATAAATATATTTAATATATATACATAACATTCTTAAATATATACACGCATATGTGTGTATTTATATACACATAATAAATATACACAACACACACACACATATTATGTAAACAAAAACTTTTATTTTGGATGTGATTAATCATGATTAATCGTTTGACGACACTAAAATAAATAAATAATTTCTGTAGAATATATTGTTTCTTTTATATACAAATAATGTCAGTAACATGGTGATACCCTGTTACTTATATATTCAATAGTGAATTACTACCATATTTCTGTAAGTGCAGCATATGAAATGAACCAAGCTACACAAAAATGCTTATCATAAACAACTGTTCAGAAAGGGAGACAAAATGATGTGGGAGCTCGTGGGTGAATGAACATACTGAACCCCGTCCCGTGGGCTACCTAAACACGTTCTGATCAGGAGCAGCCGTACTGCCTGCTGCTCCAGTGATTAGCTCCTCCATCTGGCCTCGCTGCATCTGGCCTGGGCAGGCAGGAAGGATGGCCAGGCAGTCAGCCCAGAGCAGCCCGCAAGATGGATCTCAGGGCTGGAGGTCTTTCCTGCAAGTTGGAAAAGTGACAGAAGGGAGTTTACAGGCCCAAACCTGACAGCACAGAAGTTATTACAAATCAGAGATCTCAAGCAAAGTTGAACTTTTCGTGAATGATGGAAAATGAAGTGCCAGACTAATATGACAGCTGGAATCAAACGTGAGAGAAGTTCTGCTCATTGTGTGGAGGAAAGATCCAGCAATCTACAGTATGGTCTCTTTTTTTGCTGGCTTAATTTAACTTCAATTTGATTTAATTAATTATATTTACACTAAGATTTAACAAAGGCATCTATCTATCTATCTATCTATCTATCTATCTATCTATCTATCTATCTATCTCTAATGCTATCTATCTATCTCTAATGATAGAAAACAACGCAAGTGCCAGACTAATATGAGAGCTGGAATCAAATGTGAGAGAAGTTCTGCCCATTATGTGAAGGAGTGATCCAGCAATCTACAAACTTCCAATTGTCTTTTTGTTGGCTTAATTTAATCAGAATTTTATTGAATTCATTATATTTACCCTAAGATTTAATGAAGGTATGTTGCTAAACAATAACATCTGTATTTTCTGCATTGATTTTTGGCCATTCTGAATAATGGTATTTACATTTACATGGTAAATGTTTTAAATAGATCTAATATTACTACACTAGCTGAAAAACAAAACAAACCAAGTTATTAATGAATAATTAATAGGCGAACACACATGGTGCTAGAACGTTATAAATGACAGACAGGTACAGATTCTGTGCAGCCCTGGTAATGACAAATTCAAGCAAAAAAAACATTTTAATGAAATTCATGAAGTGATGTAATAACTTCAGGCAGGGAATAAAGAAGCAATTCTCTCCCCCGTCCTTGGTAGATTGTATAAAGACAGAAAAACGAATGTGCATTGCTGTATATCACAAGACTACCTCCTGGAAACAGCACCCAGCATGCTTCTGAAGTCATTTTACCATAAATGCACTACGAATGTTGGCATCTCTGCAGGGAAATGTGTTTGATTTCAGGTATTGATGATTTTGGACTGCAGCTCTGGTCAAACTGACACGTTATGAAACATTTATTCGTTATGTGTTATTATTTTTGGTCACAGTAAAGCAAGACAGAAAGCAGACATTTCATTTCTTGGGGAGAGGGTCACATCAAATGTTTCTTTTTCATAAAATCTTTGTTTTGCCGTCTCTCAGATTCTGTTTGTTTTCTTCGTTCACTTTTTGTCATTTATCGTTACTCTGTGTTGTGCACTGCAACATCGGTATCTGTCTCTCTCTCTCTCTCGCACACACACACCCCAAATCACGCACACATGAGTACACACGCTTTCACAGATAAAACATTCTCTTGGAGAGTGAACACGAGAGAAAAACGAAAAATGACGTGCAGTAATCACACTGAAGCATTACCAGTCATTACTCTGTGCTGTCACTGGTGGAGGAGGAATCAGCGCGCCGGCTCTTCTTTACCTCGCCTCCATCGATGCCTGCAGTAGCGCTCCACTAGAGTGAATCTAGCATAGGACACTGTCAAAGACGTATATACAGACAGACGCTATTTTCTTTAGCATGCTCACTTTTTTTCATCGTACACAAGCATTAGCGCAGAAATGCTATATGGATATCTCTGTAAATGAATGTGTATCAGATTACGGTTGGCAGGTTGTTTTATGCCGAGGAGAGCACAGGACTATCCAGACCTCAACTTCTCCCGGTGTGACCTTGGGATACTAATGTTATTTACTGCCATAAATGAAGAACTGATGGCTAGCTGTACATCAAACTGCATCTGACGGTTAGTAGTTGTTGATTTGAATCCAAAGTGACTTAGTTATCACTATCTCTCTCTCTATCCATCCATCCATCTCTAAATCTCACCCTCCATCCATCCCTATATCAATCTCTCTATAATCTATCAAACTCTATACCTATTTCTGTCTCTACATCCATTTCTCTCTCTGTTCATCCACCTATCTATCTATCTATCTATCTATCTATCTATCCATACCGATTTCTGTTTACAAACCTTGCTGTTCTAGTTATAAATTAGTCTTAATTAAATTTCTTTGAATATTAATTCATTTTAATTCTACTTCCTTTACATTTAAAATTCAAATTGTTTTCTACAGTACTTCAAATTCGGGACCTGAATAAGAACTACAGTATAAATGCTTTCTTGATTTGATACTTAATAGCATGCAACCCTGGTTTACACAGTCTTCGGAGGAAAAAAGGCCAGCTTAATTCTAAGTGACAGCAAGAATATGGAAAGTGGTCATAAAAATAATAATACAGCTGTTTTGGTGGAAAAAAAAACAACAACAACAACAACTCTAAGGCCTTGGGCCTGTTTCATAAAACAAGTTTACCAAATAAGTCAGGTTTATTTCAGTTAGTCTGACTTATTGTAAGCTGATTTGGTTCAAAATAAGTCAGACTAACTGAAATAATCCTGGCTTATTTGGTAAACTTGTTTTATGAAACAGGCCCCAGGTTTCACAGACAGGGTTCAGACTAAGCCAGGATTAGGCCATAGTTCAATTCAATTTAAGTAATTTTATATACGTGCCTTAGAAAGAAAAAAACATTACTGGTGTGCATCTTGAGACACAACAAAGACACTGATATATTTTCACTGATATATTTTTAGATCAGTCAGAGCAAGTTTCTTACAGTTGAACAGCTCAGATCTTCCTTTTAGTCTGGGACTAGGTTTAAGACTGGTCTGTAAGACCGAGGGTAAAACTAACATTATAAGTGGAACTGGTTCCTTTAATAATTATGATATGATCAAGGTATCAAGCCTGATACCAGACTGCCACCAGACTGTAACACAACTGCTGAAGCAATAAATACACTGAAGTAACAATAACAGAACACTCTAACCAACAGTGAGACCAAAAAAAAAAAAAAACAGTGAGAGGGTGAAAGAGTAAAGCCACAATCCCCTGGAGATTGACTTCCCTCCCTTCACTTGTCCCCACAAGAGAGCACATGGCCTAATCCATGGAGATGGCTTGATATGTTCCTCCACATTGCCCCTGGAACCTGCAGGATAAAGAGTGATCTCCCAGATTAAGGCTCATTGCAGCAGGGCCATAGCCCTTCAGTGAGGACAGAGGGAGACCAGGTGCAGAAGATTCAAGGAGACAGTCTGTCTCATCCGGCAAACAGAGCCCACTTTACCTGTGCCGTTTAATTCAACTCCACAGGCACCTGAGCAGCAGACAAGACAACTGAGACTGGTAAAGACACCACTGCCTTTTGTGGATATGACTGAAATGGACCTGAAACAATACGATGGGTTCAATTTTGAATTGGTTGATCTAGTTTGTATACGCTTTACTGACTGGCAATGTCGGGTTAGTCTAACAAGCAACAAACGCTGATCTAAAATACCAATGCCAGTAACTATATACTCTCAAAAACACACTGAGTCAAACAACACCAGTGCTGACATTGTTCATAGACTGTCAAACTGTGTGACCACTGTAGTCTGATTCACAAATAAATGGCTCTTTTGAAACAGATTTAGTGAATGAAAACATACAGTGCGCCACTGAAGTGCTATTCACAAACAAAAAACTCTAAAGAACGCATTATTTTTAGTAAATCAAAAACATACAACATGACCACTATAGTCTGATTCATGAATGAATGTCTCTTATGAACTTAGTATTTTTAGTAAATCAAAAAGATACAGTGTGGCCACTATAGTCTGATTCACAAATTAGTAAATGTCTCTTAAATAAATTCTTTTTAGTGAATCAAAAGCATACAGTGTGACCAAGCACATCTTTGATGTTTCAAAAACATACAGCGTGGCCACAATAGTCCGATAAACTAATAAAAAGACTCTTATGAACTAGTTATTTTCAGTAAATCAAAAACACAGTGTGATCACACATAGACGACTCTTATGAACTGGTTCTTTCTGATAATTCAAAAACATACAGCGAGGGCACTACGGTTAGATTTATGAATAACTGAATCTTATGAACTGGTTCGTCTTACTGAATCAAAAGCATACAGTGCGACCACTATAGTCAGTTTTAAGAATAAATTACTCTTACGAACTGGCCTGATGGTCATCGTGACTGGCAATCCACAAGAGCAGCCCTGCACAGGTGTACCAGTCATTCAAAGTGAACAGTCGAGTGTTTAGAGGCAGGCATGAGCTTGATCGTGTTTGAACACTATACTATGTCCAGATGGTGTGGGAGAGTGCCAGATCAGTCACTCCCGCACGCCCCACTGCTGCAGAACACACAGGAGCGAGGACTTCACACTGCTCCTCAATGAAGTGATCCCCACATGAACTTCCACTGAGCTAGAACACGCTGTGACAAAAAAGACCTGCATTTACAAACACAGTCCATTTGGAGTGCCGCCCAGCCCAAACCTGGCCATTTTGCCTTCGGCGAACCACTTTATTGCTCGTTTCAGTGTTCGCCATAACAACAGAGACAGCTGGGCATATTGAGAGACACATTTTTAATGCATGTTCTGGCAATTTAGTTTCATTGAATTGCTCGTAATGAGGAACTTGAAAACACCAAAAAGGTATCAATTGTAGCAAAGGATTTGCCAGCGACATGACATGGTCAGTTAAAAGATGTGTTTTTCCTATTGGATGAATTAACTGAACAATATTTCAGTGCTAAAACCTGAATCTTATTCACTAACCAGAGTTCAGTTTAATCAGGTGCTAAATATGAAAATACCAGTACCAAACTTTTGAATGGTACTGCAGTATTTTTTTATGTTTTTGAAAGAACTCTTTCATGCTCCCCAAGGCTGAATTCATTGATCAGATATACATTAAAAAAGTAATATTGTAAACAATATTATTTAAAACTTTTTTTCTATTTGAATATATTTTAAATTGCAATTTATTCCTATGATTATGAATTTTCAGCAGTCAGTATTCCAGTCGTCAGTAGCCGGGTTTCCATCCAAAGTTACGAATTTAACATGTGTAAAATTGGAATATCGCATAAAACATTTGCGAATATGCACAGTCTCCATCCAAGTAGTCAATAGTACAAAATCATCAATTCCTGATAAACTGGCACTAAATATCACTGAGAAAACTATGAGTAGCCACTGAATATAATAATTTCAACAAAAAAAAAGCAGACAAAATAATAAATGTGGTCATTGCTTTCGGAGATGGATGCTGCATTACATACAATTACATACAATAGTGCATTATATAAATATAATGACTTGCATAAAAGGACACATTTGATGTAGCTCCTAGTAAATAAGGAGCTAAAACAAAACATACAAATAAGCAACACTATCAGCAGGCACTCTATGAAATTCTAAATGTTTGTGGTCTTGATATACATTACATAAATTTGTAATTTTTTTTTTTTTGTCAGTGATCAAAGAGAACAGGTTAGGGAAAGTATTCTTGATCTTTTTCTCCGTGTATCAGATTTTCTTTTTTTATGAATGGAAAGTCTTTTTGAAGCAGTGTTGTACTGAAGTGAGATCATGTTCTTCTTGTCTCTGGTCTTTGAGGGCTTGCTCAGTCTAAGCTCTGGGGAGCTGCTGTGATGCTCACACCTCAAACTCTGGTACGACTACACAAAACTTTAAACTCAGAGATGGAGCAACTCTCCTGGGGCCAGATCGAAATCCTACAATGCTTTGTGCCTCTCTGAGGTATTTGATCTTCTATGCTTTCTGGAAGGTTCCTGGAGATCCATTTTTCAAATGCGAAGTCATATTTATGATTGATATAGATTATATATTGATATAGATTATGATGATCTTTCATAGTCAAAATTCTAACAGTTATGAAAGTTAAAACAAAACACTGAACAACGAAAATACTGATTTCCCATTATTTACATCTTAAAGGAACAGTTCAACATCATGTACTCACCCTCATAATGTTCATCCTTATTCTAGTTTTTCTTGAGTTAACGTGAGAAGCAACATTTGAAATATAATGGAATATAGCATATGGACCACTTTCATGATACATTTATGGTGCTTTTGCATCCTTTTTGGAGGTTGAAAGCTTCAGTATCCGTTCTTTGCAATTGTATGGATAAGAGCGACCAGAACATTCTTCAAAATTCCTCCAAAAATCTTTCTGTTTAACGGAAGAAAGTCATTCGTACAGGTTTGACATGAGGGTGCACTGTTAGACATTTCTGTAATTTCTACAGTTATTTACTGTATATCACCCAGTATAAAATTCCCTTTACAGTAAGTAACTGTAATACCCTTTGCATCATGGGAATTTTCTGTGACGTCAAACCCCACATACAGAGACTTACTGTATTTTTTAAAATTGCTTTATACTACTGTATTTGCCGTAACGGCCTCTTTGGCACCATTCCATTGAGGTTGTTTTATTTGCCTCATTTCTTACATTTGGACTGATAGGATTTGCCCTACACCGTATCTACAACGCCGCAACAGCTTGGGACTGACTCTGTTGGACGTGTTACATTGCATGAAATGATTGGCAAATATGTTTGTCCTTCGTGTCAGAAACAGCGTGAGCGCTTGGAGTACTACGTACGTCAAAAATATACTGGGGCATCAGTTTACTATCCGCATCCACTCACTGTACATAGTATCACGGATTATAATGGGTTCTATATCGTCTTTTGTCACGTCGCGCTGCGCCGTTCGCATACGAGGAAGACACGGATCCAATGGGGCAGTACTGCGGGTTTTGCCTGGGGATGGACCCCGCGAGAGTGGAAGAATTCCGGGGAACATCTGTGCTGTGTGTCGATGCACCTTACGAGAGAATAAGACCAGCAAGCAAGGTAAAAATATGTATACGTTTGACTGTGTTTTTGTCAGATATTTGCACACCAGTTTAACCTAGTAACGTTTACCCGTCAACACGGCGGTAACAAACTTTACTATGATAAACTCTGCTATATCGTTTCAAACGACTTTTGTCAGCTTACTGAATTACCTAATTAAAATTATTTTATCTTATATTGACAGTAACTTAACTAATGTGAAATTGTTAGCAAGGTTTTTTTTCTGTTTTCTAGTTTTAGAATTAGTTTGTAATAGTTTTTAATGGAATTTAAGATTTACTGCATTTTTTTGTATTTGTTTTTTTTAAGGCAACTGCAATGAAGCATCAAGAAAGACATGAGCATGACAGCCACCCTGAGACTGATAATTCATGGTAAGAGAACAACTATGGTTTTGAGAGGTTTGTGTATTTTATATGGGGTTTGCCTTTTAAAAGTGTGCCATTTCTACTTCTTGTTTTTCAGGGAACATATTTCTGTCACTAACAAAGTGGATGGTGAGCAAAGGTGGTGGCCAAGTTTTGGAGCAGCACCTGGGTTTTGCAGATGGCTATGTATTTTTTCCCCATTATGTTTCTGTTGCCTAAAGATTCTTTGTGAGGATAAATCCAGAGAATACAACGTAATGCACTGCAAAATGTCCTAAGACAGGAGAAATGGTGAAGATGCACTGTTCCAGCATTGGAAGACTATATTTTTAAGTGTTATACATGCAATGTTTTAAATAAAGAATTTGATATTTTGTAATGATTGTGTCTATTTTAATTGAATGCCAGTAGTACCTATGTAGGATAAAAATAAAAATAATTATATATAAAAAATATAAAATCAAATGAAATCTATATTAAAATGAATGAATTGCAGTAGTATACTGATGAATTAGATTTTTTTTACAGTAAGTTACTGTAAAAACAGTATAGTTTGCTACTGTAAATCAAAAAGTTTGCTACTGTAAAACTTAATTACAGTAACTTTACTGTAAAGTTACTGTAAAAACCCTTTGAAATGTCTAACAGTGTGAGTAAATGATGATGGAATGCTAATTTTCGGCTATTCGGATTTTTAACCAAAAGCCTGCTATATTGACTTTACACATTTAACCAAAAAATAAACACCCTTATGCACTCGAACAGAATTGATTTCATTCACTTGTTTACAACTTTCACACTGGACATGTTGGTATTCAGCTGAAGTGATGCATCGGTAATTAAATGGAAATGTCATCACAGACTTCAGGTCTGCTTCTCGGCAAACTCACAACCAAAATTTGAGACGGCTTCAGATTCCAGACTTCACATCGGGTCCCCAGTGGCAATCAATAGACAGACAGACAGATAAAAAATAAAGACGGGTGTTTTATCGGCTCCTGTTTGTTTGCCGCATTGCTCTGACAAAGCAGTCCGAATTCGATTCCCTTTTTGTTTGTGAATGAGTAAGAAGGAGGTGTGATATGAGGAGAGGTGAGAGAAGGGAGGGGGCAGAAATCAGCGAAGGGAATCAGGAGAGCAGGATATGATTCAAGACAAAGTGCTTTAATCACCCACCGCAGCCCCGGATAGGTGACTGCGTTTATCGTCAGAAAGCATCTGAAATACACGTAGACTCGAACTGTGGAGGTACAGTTTATCACAGTTTGTGAGAGATCTATGAGGCTTTTTTGAGTGGCTACACTGACCTTGAGGAACACTTTGCAGATACATCTTCCCCTGGAGTGACAAGGGATGTCACAGGTATCTCTCATTTTTACATCCTGAAGAAAACATGAAGTGGATAGAATAAAAAAAGAGAGAGAGAACCCATGTGTTTCATGATTTGACTCCATCAGTTGCTCTGTTTGCAATGTTCTCCCAAAACCTTTGGTAAGAATAATGGTCCAAAAATTACATGCTTCAGCTTTAAAACAGAAATTAATATTAGTAGCCAATAGCCCACAACAGTATAATTCAATAAAAAAGCAATAAATAATAATATAAAAGACTTTTGATATTTCCCCCCCAATCATAAATTAATAAAAAAAATGTTTTTTTGTTTTTAAAAATTGGACAATTTGATTGCGTTTGTTTTTGCTATTATACACTACAGTTCAGAAATTTGGAGTCAATGTGATTTGTATGTATTGAATGAAGTCTCTTATGCTCACTAAGGCTGCTTTTATTTGATCAAAAATAAAAAATAAAATATTGTGAAATATTTTTACAATTTAAAATAACTGTTTTCTATTTTAATATATTTTAAAATGTAATGTATTCCTCTGATGGCAAAGCTGATTTTTTCAGCCATCCAACCATTACTTCAGTCTTCATGTCACATGATCCATCAGAAATCACTCCAATATGCTGATTTGACACTAAATTCTTATATTAGTTTTTATAATTATCAATTATTGACAACAGTATACTGCCTTTTTTTGGGACTTGAAACTTGAAATGTATTCTTTACTAAATAGCGGGTCAGGGCATTTTAAAATGTTATTATCTTATGCTACTAACTACACACAGACAACATTTTTCCACTTGACTCCCCCCTGATGGTTTTTTTTTTTTTTTTTTAATGTTACCCAGCAACACAAACCAAAAAAGTGACCTATGTAAAAGCACTTTCAGAACAACTCCAACAACAACAAAAAAACTCCAGACAGCCCTAACCTTAAAGAGCAAGCGTGGGCAGCAGGCTCTCATCGGAAATGCAAGCACCGTGAAGTACTCCATGCTGCATATCTGAAAAGATCAGACATCAGCTATCGGTAAGGAACAATCCTGATGGACATCAAAAGTGAATCAGCAAGCGTGAGTATTCTTAAGTGTCTATAATCCCGTGTGCTTCTATTTGAACAGCACTTCAAATAATTACTGCAGGCCGCTCATCCACCGTCATTGTGGTGGCCTTTACCTTTTACCTAGCTTCAATTTCCTGCCTGGCTGCAGATGCTCCGAGAGATAGCCTGAGATAGCACACCACGGCTGGACAATACCGCTTCATAATCAAAAGTGATCACACAAAGCAGGCCTGAACACATTAGCTCATTTTCTAGGCTACATTACGTATGTAGCAGAATCTGTGAGATGCATGGAGGTGACTGAGGTATGAAGGGTCAAGAAGTTCTTCGCATAAAACCTTTTAGTTTTTTTAAACAGCCAATGAATTATGTATTCTCCCCATGCAATCTCTCTTTCCATGTGTACGTCTCTTCATATAAAAGTGGCTTTTTAGTATAATAGCATTTTTAGTAGCAATAAACATTTTATTTTACAGTGCCCCCCTAATGCTGGTAGCCCAGTGATTATGCTGACCATCTCTAATGGCTTGTACTGCAGGGCTTAATAAAACAGAAGCTGATGTTCTCTAGATTGAATGCATCATTATATTTGCACTTATAAACTCTAATTCTGCAGTGATTAAAAAGAACAAATCCTTATGTACAAAAGCTGAAGCCCTGGTGGGTTTTTATAATGGTATTAGAAATGCAGTCAAAACAATTTAAATGTAAGAAGGCAATAAATAAATAAATAAATAAAAATTACTTAAAATATAATTATTACATAAATGTAGATGAAAATAACTTTGAACTTGATGGTACTGTCATTTTAACAGGTGATTTTTAAATTTTTCAGTTTCTTTTTTGTATTTTCAAATCATTCTGTAGTATTAAAATAACAATCACAGAAAACAAACCCTGAATTTATGTTGAGTGGTAACATCTTACAAGTAAATTCAAGCTGTGAAACAAACTTTAATTACAGGGTTAAATGATTACAGGGACAAACCAACATGTACTTACCATTTCCCTGTCCATCACTGGCAATAATGTTTAAGAAACCCATAGAAAATGTGAGCGGTAGCAAAAACTCCATTACGAATGTAAGAAAGGGTTTAGGAAATATTCTGAATATAATAATTCAGTGTGTAAAGTTAATTTTGAACTCCATAAAATGTGAACTGATGTGCTGGTGAGCGTGCATATTAAAAGCGGTAATCTCTGAATTAACTTTAATTAAAGCAGTAATGGTCCACATCTTAAAGTAAAAGCAAATAGGCAAATTGGTCAATCTGTTTAAATTACTAAATTTACTGATTAATAGTTAACTGAATATTACACAATTCAGCCGTTCACTAAATTATTCAACAGAGAGAAGGAACCAAATTTGCAGAGGATGATGAAGGACTATGGGACATGGTTACTGTAAAATGGATATTGAAAAATGAATTAGTATTCTTTGATTGATTGATGATTTCTTACCACTGAATAGTTTACAAAAAATAATCTGATAATCTTTAATCTAATGCAGTTTGGTTGAGCGAATTAAATAACTGACAACATTTCTCCACCTTCACCAGCCCAAAATGCTCACACACCATGTGATATTTATTTAGTTTTTACCCTCAACCTATAGAAAAACATTTCTCCACCTTCACCAGCCAAAAATGCTCACACCATGTGATATTTATTTAGTTTTTACCCTCAACCTATAGAAAAACATTTCTCCACCTTCACCAGCCAAAAATGCTCACACCATGTGATATTTATTTAGTTTTTACCCTCAACCTATAGAAAAGCAAAAAGCAACAGCCTCTAAAATGTTCAGTATTTCTGGTTCCCTATTTGTCGGTCACTACGAGTTATGTCTAGATGACATAGGGGGTTTACTTCAGAGCCCCAATCCGCTCTGACTTCCCAATCCCCAAAACGCCACAGAAGGTGCATCCACTCATCAGATTTTTGCTTTGGAATCGAGTGGGTGAATGATTTCTTCTCCACAAAGAACTTCGTTCTGACTGGAAGAAAGAAGCTGTTCCTGGTTGGCACAAACAGCGGTGTCCCTGTTGATTCAGTGATTCCCCTGGGTGCTTCAACTAAAAGAGCAGTTTCTCATCACGGATGGCTCGCGTCTTTTAAAGATGCCGTTCCGTCCGTGTTCTCTTGGTTGCGGTCGTTACCTGTCCTCTGTCGACGGCCAAGAGTGTTGCCTTCAGTGTCTGAGCATCCAACACGCTGAAGTTGCGTTCGTGGACGACTCATGCGTTCATTGCGAGTGTATGAGCGTATGAGCTCTCACTCCTCCCGCAGCGAATGTCCTGTGCGGCTCCCGAGTGATTTCGCTGGCCCGGCTCGCCACCCCTTTTTCGTCCAGAAGCCGCTCATCTCCCTCCTCTGTCCTCACTACCCTCGATGGCAGGGTGGCTAGGGGGTAGGTAGACAAAAGTGCCATCTTTGGCTTAACCTCGCTAAGATGAGAGCTGTCGAAAAAAGTGCACTTTCTTGACGCACCCATCTCGCAGGTTGGCCTATTTGGCGACACTGTCGAGGACGTTCTCGGCTGTGCAGAGACAGACTGAGGCCATCTAGCACATTTTGCCCCGGCATTATCCTCCAGCTGCCACCGCTCCGCCGAGGGCCGTGCCTCAGCCTGGTCGTTGCCTAGGGCACCCCTCTGCGTCCTAGAGAGCTCCTCCGCCCCGTGCTGAGACACCGTCGAGGCCGGTGTGTCGAGTCTCACGGAGGACTGTGGCACCTTTCGTGTCCCAGCGGGACCCTAAAGGCTGATTTATACTTCTGCATCGGACCTACGCTGTAGCCTTTACGCCGTAGGCTATGCGTCAGTTTTCATTTATATTTCTGCGTCGTTGTCCGCGTCAACATGCAGTACACATGCAAATCGCTAGTCAGCAGGGTCCACGGGCATGTTGCTGGTGTAACCCGCAGTAACACGGCAAAAGCCGAAGAAGAAGCGGCTCGTCGGAGAAGCATTATAGCCGTGACGGCGGCAAATAAATATCAAATCATTAAATCATTATTTAAAACTACAAAAAGGAGACAACAATGGAACAGGAGATGATGGCATTCTTTCTATCTTCACAAGGACTTGTACCATGGCAGATCAACATTGTTTGTCGCAGACAACTACTGATGTATAATGCTATGTAGTATAATAAATGATAAGACACTTGTTCTTTGCTTTGTTTTATTTTATATAAGAAGGTGTAACATTAAAATATATTAAAGTGCACATAAACACACACAAAACTCAAGTACATATGGAGGGAGGGGTTCTTGCAGACCAATCACAGCGCTTGCGGTCTGCGTAGAATTGACGCGCTGTTAGATTTTTGGAGAGGTGCACGTCAGGCTACGGCGTATGGGTGTGCGTCTATGCGTAAGCTACGCCGTAGGTCCGACGCAGAAATATAAATCAGCCTTAAGTCCTCTAAAAAGACGACAAAGCGGCCCTGACAAGGGCAACCCGGAGATGTGGGAAGCTGCTCTTTTTCAGGAGATGGTGAGAACAGCGCCACTCCTTCCCCCGGAGAATCCTTTGTTCCTTTTTGTTCCTGTTCTGCCGCTGGTCCAACAGTCTCCCACATTCCCACTGGCGGTTACCCACATTCTTGAAAAAAAAGCAGTTTCCTTTTCCTCCGTGTTATCAGACTCATGGGTTGACAGTGAGCAAGTGTCCCGGCATGTCGTTGTCACGACGGATGCCACCCGTACGTACGGGTTGGGGCGCTACATGCAACGGGCAGGCAGCCTCTGGGCTCTGGACAGGGCCTCGACTGCTTTGACACATCAACTGCCTAGAGCTGTTGGCAGTGCATCTGGCTTTGCGGCAGTTCCGGCCATTGCTGCAAGACAAGCACGTGTTGGTCCGCATGGACCAGAGATGTTCACAAGTCTTTAACTTGGAGTCCGAGTCAAGTCTGAAGTCTTTAACCTGGAGTCCGAATCAAGTCTGAAGTCTTTATCGCTGGAGTCTGAGTCAAGTATCGAGTCTTTGGTCATGAGTCCGAGTCGAGTCTCAAGTCATTTAATGGCTCACTAAAAAAATCCCATTCAGAATCCTCATGTATTGAAATCTTCCAATTTACAAAGCTGTTTTATAAGCTATAGACAAAATATATATATTCTCTGATCTGCTTTGTAAAAAAAAAAGAGGTGTTAAGATGTAAGGTTATTGTACATCCAGCCTGTTATTTATAGGCTATGTTTTAATCCATTACCATGTTCAAAACAGTTTTTCTGTAATGAAATTCTATAATAAGAGTCTGTCTTTGGTCATGAGTCCGAGTCGAGTCTCAAGTCATTTAATGGCTTGCTAAAAAAATCTCATTCAGAATCCTCATGTATTGAAATCTTCCAATTTACAAAGCTGTTTTATAAGCTATAGACAAAATATATATATTCTCTGATCTGCTTTGTAAAAAAAAAAGAGGTGTTAAGATGTAAGGTTATTGTACATCCAGCCTGTTATTTATAGGCTATGTTTTAATCCATTACCATGTTCAAAACAGTTTTTCTGTAATTAAATTCTATAATAAGAGTCCGATCTACCATGACACACAAGGAAATATGTGACACAGATATTACAAAACCATACAAATAAAGTATTTCTTTATTATATAAGTCAGGGGTATTCAATTAAAGTTCCAAGGTGTGGCCTCTATATTTTCTTCCAAGCAGAGGTCTGAAAAAAATTATTCTTTTTTTTTTTACATGTAGGCTATTGCATTTTTACATTTAGATACATACGAGGCCATGTGACAGAAAAAAATACTGTTTATGTTCAGGGTTTTCCTCCTAAAATCTATATTTTAATATTTTAGCCTACTTAAAAGAATTATCTAAAAACAATGTAGGCCTATCTACAATAATCAAAACGTTCTCATCTTGAGCAGAAAAGAAAGATACAAGCAAATTCAAAGTTTAAGTTCTAGCCATCTAACAACAATTTTCCCAATTATAATTACACGATTCTTTTAAAATGTTTTTAGCCTACAAATTAATAATGCTAAATGTTTTGATTGATTCTATTGTCCTCATTTGTAAGTGGCTTTGGATAAAAGCGTCTGCTAAATGACTAAATGTAAATGTAGATCAGAAATGTCGTCACATCTGGTTTGAACAGTCAGAGTCATAGGTTATAGATAGATAAATAGATAGCATGAAAAATAACTATATTTGCAGCATTGTTGTTTTCTGCTGTTTTGTTTCTCTTATTGTTAAAATAACCGCGTCATCCGCAGCTCTAAACTTGGCGCCGGCACGCGTCCGGAGAGAGAGAGAGAAAGCGCATGGAGCTGAAAGGGCTTGAATAAAGCGTGTTTGGCTTTTGATAAAAATACTAGAGGATATAGCGCTGAAAGATACAGTATTTACCATAAACGTCCCTGAGCGCTTGTTATGTGATCCGCTCCACTGTTTTGATGCGCTGCTCACTTAACATTATGCTGTGTTAAGGCTCGCAGTCCGGATGGATGCCGGGGTGCGGATGCAGTCCGCCTTTTGAATATCATGAATCATGCATTTAAGGACAAAAGACTCGAGTTGCTTTTAAAATTTTCACGAGTCCTTTTCCTCGAGTCGAGTCAAGTCTGGAGTCATTTCAGGTCGAGTCTGAGTCAAGTCTGAAGTCTATAAAAATGCGACTCAAGTGCGACTCGAGTCCGAGTCACTAACTCGAGTGCCCATCTCTGGCACAGACAACACTGCGGCTGTCTCATACATCAACCGGCAGGTTGGTCTACGATCACGTCGCATGTCACAGCTCGCCCGTAATCTCAAGTCAAATCGCTGTGCACCGTCCACATTCCGGGGGAGCTCAATCGTGCAGCCGACACGCTCTCACGACAGCTCACATTCCCCAGAGTATGGCGACTCCATCCCGAGACGATCCGGCTGATCTGGAGTCGATTTGGGGAAGTCCAGGTAGACCTGTTTGCTTCCCACAAGTCCTCCCACTGCCAGCTGTATTACTCCCTGACCGAGGCCCCCCTCGGCACAGATGCACTAGCACACAGCTGGCCTCGGGCTCTACGCAGGTATGCGTTTCCCCCAGTGAGCTTTCTTGCACAGACACTGTGCAAGGTCAGGGAGGACGAGGAACAGTTCTTGCTGGTTGCGCCTTACTGGCCCACCCGGACCTGAGCCGCTGGACTCAACTGGAACTTGAGCTTAAGTTCCTGTCTGCTAAGACAGCGCTCCTGACTGCGCTCACTTCCATCAAGAGGGTCGGGGATCTCCAAGCATTTTCGATGAGCGAAGAGTGCTTTGTGTTCGGGCCGGCCTACTCTCACGTTGTCCTGAGACCCCAGCCTGGATACGTGCCCAAGGTTCCCACCACTCCCTTA
>NW_015537969.1:2853352-2883047 GCF_001515605.1 Sinocyclocheilus anshuiensis
TTCGCCAGGCGCCCCGCCAGGTTCAGCGGTGTTCTCGAGACTTCGGTTCGAGACTTCAGTTCCGGCCACTGCTGCAAGACAAGCACATGTTGGTCCGCATGGACAACACTGCAGCTGTCTCATACATCAACCGGCAGGGAGGTCTACGTTCACGTCGCATGTCACAGCTTGCCCATCATCTCCTCCTCTGGAGTCAGACGCGGCTCAAGTCTCTGCGTGCCGTCCACATTCCGGGGGAGCTCAATCGTGCAGCCGACACGCTCTCACGACAGCTCACATTCCCCAGAGTATGGCGACTCCATCCCGAGACGATCCGGCTGATCTGGAGTCGATTTGGGGAAGTCCAGGTAGACCTGTTTGCTTCCCACAAGTCCTCCCACTGCCAGCTGTATTACTCCCTGACCGAGGCCCCCCTCGGCACAGATGCACTAGCACACAGCTGGCCTCGGGCTCTACGCAGGTATGCGTTTCCCCCAGTGAGCTTTCTTGCACAGACACTGTGCAAGGTCAGGGAGGACGAGGAACAGTTCTTGCTGGTTGCGCCTTACTGGCCCACCCGGACCTGAGCCGCTGGACTCAACTGGAACTTGAGCTTAAGTTCCTGTCTGCTAAGACAGCGCTCCTGACTGCGCTCACTTCCATCAAGAGGGTCGGGGATCTCCAAGCATTTTCGATGAGCGAAGAGTGCTTTGTGTTCGGGCCGGCCTACTCTCACGTTGTCCTGAGACCCCAGCCTGGATACGTGCCCAAGGTTCCCACCACGCCTTTTAGGGATCAGGTGGTGAACTTGCAAGCGCTGCCCCGGGAGGAGGCAGACCCAGCCATCGCTCTGCTCTGTCCCGTTCGTGCTCTGCGCATTTACGTGGACCGTACGCGGAGCTTCAGGACCTCAGACCAGCTCTTTGTCTGCTTCGGAGGACAGCAGAAGGGAAAGGCTGTCTCCAAAAGGAGGTAGACCCAACCTTGGCGTTGCTGTGTCCCATAAGAGCGTTGCCAATATCCGTGGACCTCACCCGGAGCTTCAGAAGCTCTGAGCAGCTTTTTGTCTGCTACGGAGGTCAGCAGAAAGGGAAGGCTGTCACCAAACAGAGGTTGGCCCACTAGATAGTGGATGCCATCGCCTTGGCCTACCAATCTCAAGGCGAGCCGTGCCCCCTGGGGGTGAGGGCTCACTCCACACGGAGTGTTGCCTCCTATGCGCTGGCACATGGCGCCTCTCCATCAGACATCTGTAGAGCTGCGGGCTGGGCGATACTGAACACCTTCGCGAGATTTTACAGTCTCTGCGTTGAACCGATTTCTTCTCTTGTGTTGGGTAACAGGTAAGTGGTGGGAAGAGCTGGCCGGTGTCAAGCTTGCTGCGCCATTCCCCCTCACCCGGGGATGCGAGCACCTTTTGCTCCCTCCAGTATATTCCCCGGACAGCGAACCTTGGTTGAGTATCCTCCAGCACCCCCGGCAGTCAGACTGGGCGGAGCAGTCTAATGCCAGGCCCAGTATTGGTGTTAGCTTGCCCGGGTTTCCGGTCAGCCTCTTTACTGGACTAGGTGTCCATATGGCTTGATTCCCTGCGGGCGATCCCATATGTGGATCCGGTAAGGTTCACGGTAAGGTTTCCCTCTTGGTTAACCCGTGTCTTCCCTTTGACAGACCACTCTGTCAGTCTCTGCTGGCAGCCGTTCCTCCCTACTCCTAGGTAGGACCTGCCTCAGAGACCCATTCCATATGTAGTACTGCCCCAGGCCTGGGTCAGTCCATATCAGTGTCTCCACATGATTCCTCCCTACGGGCAGGATGTGGTCTCCGTAGCTCCCTTCTCCGGATGGCTCGCTTCCCTTTCGTTACTGCCAAGCTGTAAACAACAAACAGGAAAGGCGTGAAGCACCTTTCATGAAGGTCGAAATCCCTTCTCTTAAGAAAAAAAATTATGTCATAGGAACAGCGGCTTAGCTATCTCCAGCAGCGATGTACTCACCTTTTGGTCCCTGCGGGCGCCAAGGTCAGCGAATTTGTGCTGGGGCGTTGGGAAGGTTACGACCTTTGCGTAGCATTTGTCTGACACGCGGCTGCTTGTCAACATTTGCAGCGCTACAGGGTTGTGATGGGGTTCAGGTTGTGGCGCTTTCCATGGACCCACGTCACGACATAACTCGTAGTGACTGACAGATAGGGAACGTCTTGGTTATGTACGTAACCCTCGTTCCCTGATGGAGGGAACGGAGACGCTATGTCCCCATGCCATTTTGAACCATCGCTGGTTGCCAGGGACACGTTCTTGTCTCCTCAGCGTAAAACCTGATGAGCGGATGCACCTGTCACCTATTTATACCCGTATGCACGGGGAGTGGCTCAGGTATGCAAAATCCACTAGCCAAAATTAATTGGCGTTTTCTCTGTAAGTCAGAGCAGATTGGGGCTCTCGAGTAAATCCCCTATGTCATCACGACATAACGTCTCCGTTCCCTCCATCAGGGAACGGGGGTTACGTACATAACCAAGACATTCCCTATCTGTTAGTCACTACGAGTTATGGCCTGGATACGTGCCCAAGGTTCCCACCACGCCCTTTCGCGATCAGGTGGTGAACCTGCAAGCACTTTTCACTGCGTTGTACTTGACTTGCATAATAAACATTTCCTCGTACCATGGGCAGTGAGAAACATCCTATTTGTTTACACATTTCAATTCAGAGTTATCCATGACGCATTTAATTCAGCGCATAAATAGCACATTTGTCTTCAGGAAACACGTTGTTCCACAAAATGTATTGAAGGAGTCTTAAATGGATCTGAGTAATACCCATGGCATGGAAATAAGAACTAATTATGATGAAAAGTCATGATTACATGTTCATAAATCCACAGAGGCAATTCTTTTGCCATGGCACTTTGCACCCACACATAGCACACGATTACTTCACATTAGTGTTTGTGCTGAGCATGAATCAAATAGGGTATCTTAAATCAAATTACATAGCACAGATCATCCGATCATTACCAAATGTGACAATGTTGAGAAACAATGAGCAAAGTTGTGAGCATGTTAAATGCAGGGGTGCAATAAGCTCTTCTGAGGGTCCATTTTGTCATTACAATAACACGAAGGCTAAATATACAAGAGTTATTGTAAATTGAGGATATTGCATTGGTGTAATCACAACTGTTATGCTTATCCACATGTCATATGCAAGACTGTCAGTAAATGTATTAGAAGAAAATAGTTTTTTTATACTATGAGCACCAGAATGCATTGATATTAGGCTTTATATTTAACTTTACACATTATTTTCATATTGATCTTATAAATATGTTGTATTTTTTACATTTACTTTTTTTTGGTAGGGCCTTGTTGGTTAAACACTTTTATCAGATATGATGCATTAAACTGATCAAAAGTGACAGTAAAGCCATTTATAATGTTGCAAAGAATCCAGAAATGTACCACAAAAATGTTAAACAATAAAACTGATTTTAACATGTTTACAAAATGTTTCTTAAACAGCAAATCAGCATATTACAATGATTTTTGAAGGATCATGTGACACTGAAGACAGAAGTAATGGAAGCTGAAAAAAATAAATTACATTTTTAAACTAAATTAAAACAGTTATGTTATATTGAAATGTTATTTAATAATATAATATTACCATTTTCACTGTATTTTTGATCAAATAAATCCAGCCTCTTTTTAACTCCTATTTTAGTTCCTATTACTATTTAGGAAATCTTATTTATGACATGCTATGTGTTTAGGTAATTTTGGTCTGTTTATTCAGAAACCAGTGTTTCTGGCCATCGTTATTGTTATTTCTATCAACAGTACACAAAACACATATAATACTGCTTCCACCTTGATTCTTTGACTAACTTTGACATCCCTCCAACTTGGAAAGACAGGCAGAAAGTAAAAAGTCGCAATTATTCCAACGCAACTTCTTGACTTGAATGAGCCATAAGGCTATATGTATTTTAGTAACGCCAAAATAAAAGTCAAGAAATCAGCTTCCTTTCTACGGTGTTTTTGTTGGATGTGCTTCCAAATTTCAATATAAAACATTTGTGCAGGGGTCCAGTATGTTGAATTTTGTTTGATTGCCTGAAATGACTTTCCTCTTTTCCAGTTATGTTGAGCTTTGAACTTGGCTTGAGTCAGCCCCTTATCACCTTAAAGCCAGAGCTGCCATGTGCCTCAGTGTGCAGACAATGCCCCGGAGCACTGTCCTCAGCCGCCAAGAACAAGATTACTATGCCAACCATTACATTACCCTGACTGCAAAATAAATTAGTGTCCAACCTACAACCGCCAGAAAGTCAGGTACAAAGTTTATTGATAAAGGATCCATATGGAACTACTTTCTGAGAGACAAGCTGGCATCACAAAAAAATCAGAGAGAATGTCTTTAAAAGAAAATCAACAAAGAGATTAAGTAATCTGACAAATATGAAGATGTAGCTTCAAATAAGGCAAGTTATTTGTTACATAGAAGATGACATGGGCTTGTTTTTTGTCACAACATCCTGGATCCTAAAGTTAGGAATATCTTAAAAATCCACAAAATCCAAGTGAACATGATATTTTTCTCTTTTTTTATGGAGCCCCTAAAAGAACATGATGAAGATTAAAAAAAAAACAAAAAAAACTTTGCGCTAATAAAAATGTTGTGCTCCCCTGAGAAACATTGTGTTTGCTTACAAAACTTAAATAATGAGTTGGGAGTTTTATTTGATATGGGAGATTATTTTAGTGCTTTTGCGAGTTTCTCAGTGAAATTTAAATTTTTTATTTAATATAATTTTGTGAGAGAATGTAAATGTTTTTTTGTTTTGTTTTTTTCAAGCAAACGCAGGATTTACTGGGGGAAACTTAATATTTTGGTGAAAGAACGCAAATGTTTTGCAAGAGAACACAAAATTTCTCAGGAAAACGCAATACTTTTGCAAGATTATACATAAGATCATATAATTTTTGAAACATACTTTTTCTGTGTATTTTTTAAATACATCATTCTTTTTTTTTTCACCAACATGTCCCATTAGGGGCTGTATATTTTCCATTTGGGAGTCCAATGATAATTCTATAATTTATAACAAAACAGTTAAAAAAATAAATACATACAAAAATGATAAGAAAATTAGGTAACACTTTCTATGAAGCCCGTATTTATAATACATTATAAGGGTATTCTTAAGGCATTATAATGAATTCATAATGCATTACAAAAAAACTTATAATATGTTATATCAACTCATGAATAATCATAACAACAATTGACCACTTTAAGTAAAGTAGCATACGAAAAATGGCAAGATATGAGCCTTATAATACATTATAACTATGAGAAATATAATCCATTGTACAAGTGGATGCAACGTGTTCATTGTGTTATAAATCATCATACTCTTAAAAGCTATAACCACAAATAAGTAAATATTATAATATATTAAAACTGTTCTTATGAGTATTCATGAGATGATACAACATATTATAAGGTTTTTTATAATGCATTATGCATTCATTATAATGCCTTAAGAATACCTTTACAATGTATTATAAATACGGGCTTCATAGAAAGTGTTACCGAAAAGGGTATTTAGAATATTACTATACTACTACTACTAAAATAATAATAATTGCTAGATGTTAGAATGTTAGATAAAATGTTTTAAAATGTAACACTAAAACACAAGTGCACAAAACACTGCTAATACATACTGTACTTGTATACATCAACAAATAATGCTGATACTTCTGTGTATGCTTACATAAATCCCACCAAATCAGTGTGCTGTAATTTATGTATCAGATGAGCTTATGAAAAATTATGATTGAAAAATAATTTGTTGGAACACGCATCATTTACTGCCAAAAAGTATCCTGCAAACAAAGGGCAACCTCTGCAGATATCAGAGCCACAAAAATGACTCGTATTTTCCCAAAACTGCACAGAAAACAAACAATTACATTCATGACTGCCTTTATTTGCTCCATGAATGAGCAGTGCCAGCCAACAGGAGCAGGCAGATTAATTAACTTGCGCCTCAAAACCTTTATTCTTACAGCACTGTCACATTGACGGATGGCTGATTAAAGTCAATGAGATAGCTATCAGTACACAGCGGCCAACAAGTCGAAAGGTGTCTGAAAACACACACATGCACACCAAAAAAAAAACATTCCCGATGCTTAAATGAGCACCACGGCAGCGGCCCATACACTAATGGAGGGCCAGATCACGTGCCGCTGAAATTAAGAAATGCTCTGAAAGGATGCCTGCTGAAAAGAGACGGAGAAAGGTAGAACATCACGCTGGTTCCAGCTCAAATTGCCTGCTTCTTCCGACTTCTGATGAGATTTCTCATTAGAGGCCTATACAGTGCAGGCTTTGGAAATATTACTGGATTAATTAAAATGATAGGAGTGGGAAGCTTCAGCTGCCAGTGGAGAGAGAGAACCGGGCAGGCGCAATCATTGTTCTGATCAGAGGGCCATTGTCTTCGTGTGAAAGCTGCTGTTGACGATGGCCACGGGCTTGCAAGTGTTTATCTCTAATCCTGGGCCTGTTGCGTGTTTTAGAGGCCCGGCGTTGATTAGGCATTCAGCCCGCTCTCTCTGGAGAGGTTCAAAGGCTTCATTTACGTGCCAGCACTCTGAGCGCTCATCAAAACGTGTTTTCAGACACAACTCCACTCCTATCTTTCAGGGCTCCGCCATCAGATTTATGAAATTCTGTCAAAAAACTAGTGTGAATAAGCCCGTAATGCCAAAGCCTGGGTGAATCTACTATGTCATGTGTTTGATACCTAAAAATACATTTAAAAGCACAAATTGTATTGGTACAATAATGCAAATTCCTTTTAAAATATTCAGAAAAATTCAAATATTATTGTAAGGGTTCATCCCAAATCTAAAACCCAAGAATTAAAGAAATAATTACTTTCTTCGGTAATCTAACTCCAATAGTCAACAGTTTGGAATCATTTAGATTTATTAATGTTTTTGACTACATGTATTTTAATCAAAAATACACAAAACAGTAATATTGTGAAATATTATTAAAATTTAAAATCTGTTTTCCATTTTAATATAATGGCATTTCATTTCAATTTTAAGCTTCAGTCTTCAGTGTCACATGATGCTTGAGCTGATTTGCTGATATATATATATATCTATATATATATATGTGTGTGTGTGTGTGTATATGTATGTATTATATCTTTATATCTTTACTGTCACTTTAAATCAATTTAATGCATCCTTTGTGAATAAAAGTGTTATTTTTTTAATCATACACACACCAGACTTTTGAATAGTAGTGTATCACAGGTTCTAAAAATATATTAAACGGTTAAAATGATTTTCAATATTGATGTTAAGATTCTTGAGCAGCTAGCTAGAGGATCGTGTAACACTGAAGACTTTCAGGTTTGCTTTGTAAAATACATTAATTGCAATATTTCATAATATTACTGTTTATGTACATAAAATATACTGACAGCAATAATTCCTTGTCAGTATTTGCACATGAATAATTGAATGAATGAATAATTGCGATTGGATTGCAAAGTGATCTAAAACTGTAAAATCAAGATTATAGCTCTATACCAGCACTAGTATTTCCATTGGGAAAAGACAAACTAGTTCTTCATATTGCAGTGCGAAATAGTAAAGTAGAGCTGCAATTTAGTAGTAAAAAAATGAAAAAAATTCGTAAGCAAAGCAAAAAAGGTGATGGCACAGGCAAGAGATTTGACAGTCTAGCGACTGTGATGTCATGTCCATTGTGATCCAGCCTCCTCCCATCCAGCTCCTGTGCAGTTTTAAAAATATCTCTCTGTTGGGCCATTGAGAATTTTTCACATCTCATTGGGGCAGGACAGTAAACACCTCCCTCCATCTGTTCAATTATAAGAGAGATTTAACAGATTATAATTGCATTAACTGTGCTTATCGATTTCCAACATTTGCCACACTCCAAGGAATCAAAGCTCATGGCCAAATGTGAGTCAGAAAGATGTTAAATTTGACAAAATAGGATTTTATACATAACACCAATACCTGATGACATCAGTATGATGCTTTATAAAGAAACACTAACATAAATTATATATTTGTGCAAAGTGAAAATGAACCATTATCAGACTTGTTGGAACAGAACTGTTGGAATTTGTTTAAGGGGAGGCAGAGCAAAGCAAAAATGCCAAACATACACCACAACTAGGTAAGACAGGAAGGCTATAGGCTTTCGAAAAATACACTGTCCTGTCTGAAGAGGGCATTCTGTTTCTCATGAGCCCAGGGGAGTTCTACCTAATCAGATCATACTCTTAGAGAAAAGAGAGCGAGAGAGCGAGAGAGAGAGAGAGAGAACAGACTCTCTTACTCTGAGAAGTCAAGGTCTGCAAAAATCTCTTGCTATGAACCTCTCAGCTCTCAGTAGGAACCTAAATGCAGCACTAAAAGATGGAAACTCAAGTTAAGGACATCTTGAACTATGTTCACATCATGAAAATGAATGCGGGTTTGTGTTGCCAAGCAGCAAAAGGACAAAAAGAACCTTAAAATAGACCTATGACTTGTGCACTATATTCATGTCATGTAATAGGAAAAAGAAAAAAGAACAGTAAAAGGGCATTTCCAGACGTCTCAGTGTGGCAGATCACATATGATTATATTTTCCATAAATAGTTTCCTCTCATTTTGTTATAAGCAATGTACATTAGTATTATGTGTAACATTTTATTTTATTTAGTAAACTTTAGTAATTTTTTGCATTATTTTAGTGTCTTATGTGTTACCCTAATGGTTTTGTCTTTTTGTGCATGAAGCATCATGTTGATTTAATTTTTACTACCTATATTAATACGGTGATTATCAGTACAAGCCGATTTTGGTAGTTTAAGCAGATTTGTATACTGATATTATCTCACTTTGAAATTAAAATGAAATTTAAGGTTATGGTTATATGTTATAAAATCTACAGTCATCAATAGGCTAACCCGTAATACCTGAAACACTGAAAACATATTTTTCATTTAGATTTTATGGAAAAGAGCAGCCAGCACATGTGTCAACATTTCTCTTTTTGGGTTCCACAATAGAAAGTCATTCATGTTCGAAATGACAAGAGGTTGAGTAAATGATAACAGAATTGTAACTTTTAGCTGAACTATTCACAAACGCTCTACAAATTATTGCTATGCACAAATTTGGTTCACTATCAAGAACTGAAAATCTTGCCACTAAACAATGCAATACAAGGTAGGTAGGTTGTTTCTAACTACAAAGCAGGAATATTATAGCATGTAACTGAACATGAAAAGGCAGAGCGGGTTTCTCGGCCCTCCATCTCTTTACCGCTGCTTCATAGCATGCCTTCTTTGAACACAAATTGACAAATTGTTTTTTCCTGATGTTCTGACATGACAAAGAAAATTCCAAATTGAATAACTTGAGTTGTTTTTCTCTGTGTGAGTCAAAGCGTGTTTGAGCCATGCGAGTGTGCCTCTGTGTGTGTAAAGTGGAAACGCTCACTGTAGAACAGATAGAAAGCCACTGTGAGCAATTGTTTCGCTCAGCCGTGGAGGCACATCCTGGTCCTTTGGAGATAAGCTGAAGTAAATCTCTCTGGATGTCCTGGAAGAGGCAGACGCTAGAGGAGAACAAACACCAGGCCACTGCCAAACGCTATTTGAACGCCCTCTTCAAGATGAGCAGGCATTAAAAGGCCTTCCTTTTATTAATAAGGAGGGAAAGCTATTATAATGCTCTCAGCTGAGATTTTGGCCCATCATAGAGAAGTGACACATATTCATCAGTGGGGAAAACTGGAGAGAGAGACAAAGCAAGGTGACATGCAGATGAAAAATAGAAAGAATCAGTGAATCAAAGAAAGAGAAGGAGAGGAAGAGAAAGCAAGGTTTGTTCACTATACTAAATGACAGATATTGAACCAGGAGTTCATTAAGATCCTGCAGGGGGTCAGTGACAAATATAAAATGTACAATATTTTATATTATATATATATAACAAAATTAAAAAGGCCCCTTAATAGAAAAGTTAATTTATGACTCTACATACACACACAACCTTTTAATTTTTGGGTCTGTAAATTTTTTTTAATGTTTTTGAAAATCTCTTATGCTGCATTTATTTGCTCACAAATATAGTAAAAATATGGTAATATTGTGAAATATTATTACAATTTAAACTTTTGAAATGTAATTTATTCCTGTGATGGCAAAGCTGAATTTTCAGCATCATTACTCCAGTCTTCAGTGGGGAAAAACAACCCATGCTCGCACTGTAAAAGCCCAACTAGAAAGTTATTGTGAATAAGACATTGTTTTTTGACGTTTTTATCCAGCAGTGGAAAAAGCCCTGAGAGACCTTCTGATAACATCAAGGATATTACAAGTATCCGCCATCTTAAATGAAAAGCCATTGAGAGAGAAAGAGGGGAGAGAGAGAGTTTTGATGTATTATTCTCTCCTAAGCTGTAAGACAGGTAAAGACCTCCTGTTATCAGGTCCAACCCACCTGCTAACAATGGGATGAAAATGCGGGTATATATGCGAGGAGATCACAGGTCAGACACTGCTCCACCAAGCATGTTACATTATGACCTGTGAAAAACACATTAGTCAGCTATTCCCACTGAGGATCTTTATTTTCGAAGGTCAAATGCCAAACTAAACATTCCAAGATTTACTGTATAAGACGGTTTAAAGTGCTACTCTGTAATCTTTCACCATTAAAATGTTTTCTACACAAAGAAATTAAACAATACCATGTCATATGGGTTAGAGTGAAAACTGATCACCCTAATTCAATGGGAGTCAGTCTGAATCTCGTCTCTGATACATTCCTGTATATTTGGAAATAATTAGGGTGCCGCCCTGAAGGGGCCACACAGAGTGCTGTTAAACTCCACCTGACCTTTACTATAAAGGTGATAACGGGAGCTAGAACAGGGCAGATATAAACAGAGTGGACAGACTTTGATGGCTGGAACCATTTCCTGTCACCCTTATTCATGCCGGTGAACTTATTTGCTACTCTGCATGGGCTGCCTGCAAGACAAAAGGCATCTGCCAACAGGCTTCTATTACCTGACTGAAAAAAAAAAACACCTTGGACTTTGAGGTCATAACACATACACAAGGCAATCAAAAACAACTGTATACTACTGTATATGTGGATGCTAATAAGAAATGCAAAAAAAAATCAAATATGAGGTAAGAAAATGTCTCTTTGATACAAATGAATGATTTACATTTACATTTATTCATTTGGCAGACGCTTTTATCCAAAGTGACTTACAGTTGAGGATAGAAATCAATGTAATATGTGGTGGTGAAAACAGTGGTGGTGCTAAATATTTTTTTGGGAAAACAGTGATACATCTTTTTTTTCAGGATTCTTTGATGAATACAAGATTAATATAAAACAGATTATTAATTTGAAATTTGAAAATATGTTATAATTCAAAATGAGACATACAGTAGGTGATCTGTTAAGAACTATATCAAGTAATTTAATATTGTGTATTAAAGGCTTACTAAGGATTAAATATTCCTAAAGAATTAAAGTCTGACCAATACCACCCTTTTATGGATATGTTTTGTCAGAAAAAAATAAAATAAATAAATAATAATAAAAAAAATATATATATATATACAGTGGGTACGGAAAGTATTCAGACCCCCTTAAATTTTTCACTCTTTGTAGCAACCACAGATTCATCATAAGATGGCAATAAACACAAGAAGTGCCCATTCTACAAGTTTTCAGCCATCATTCAAAACAATAAAAGCTAGAGCAGGAAGATTTGAATACAATTGTATGCATTGCATAAAAGCAAAGAAGTAAGATTAAATTATCTCAGGTTTCAAAATTAATAACAAGGACGAATAAGAAGAAATGTTTCTTGAACACCAAATCAGCATATTAAAGTCATTTCTGAAGGATCATGTGACACTATAGACTGGTGTAATGGAGTAATGAAAATTCAGCTTTGTCATCACAGGAATTAATTATGTTTTAAAACATATTCAAATATAAAAAAAGGTATTTTAAATTCGAATACTATTTCACAATAGTAGTATTTTTGATCAAATAAATGTAGCCTTAGTAAGTAAATTAAATTTTACCAATCGCAAGCTTACACTGTGCTTTCTGGACCACCCTGAATAAACATGTGACCCGGCATCTACTGCAGATAAATGCCATTGCTGTCTTATTTTATGCAAAACAAGGTGTTCCAACTTAGCCGGGCATGTTAATCCAAGACCACTTTTTTTTTTAATTAGTCATGTCATAAACTGAACATTACATTTTATGACTTGCCATCATCTTTGGAGGTCTGCTCATGAGATCTGCCATGCATATCAAATTTAAACAAGCCATCACCAACTTGACCTGCATACAGATTTACCCATAAGATGCCAAATAGAGCCTCCGGTTATTTTTAGACCAACAAAAAAGCAGTATTTTGCATTTTTTTTTAAAGCAGGAAGACAAATGAGAAAGAACTTGGCAGCATATGCCGAGGCCAGACTGACAAAAGAGCCTCATCTCTGAATGACTGAATGATCAGCCCTTTTTTTTGGCAGCGAGTCTTTCATCCACAATATGAAAACCTAATCAGCTGGCCTGATTGCTGCAAGTGCCCTTTTGTGAAGTCTTTAATCCGGCGACTGTTTTAAGAAGTGCATAATTGATATTCTGTCCAGAATGGTCGTAATTTACAGCTGTGTGGATAATGAGAAGTCATCTGGCCTCTGCTGGGGGTACGTGTGTCACCGTCTTAACCCGTGATGTGATGAACCTTTGATTGGTACGGCACAAAGCGCACTATTTTGACAAAACCGTTGCGAGGGAGAGACTAACAGATTTCTTTATTTAACTCCCATCCTCATTTCCTCTGGCCCCAATTAAATAATCAGACGGACTGAGTGCTTGTTAATGATGTCATTGTCATGCTAATTGGGTGTTCCTTGTTACTCCATATAAACTGAATTTATGAAGAGCTGTGTGTCTTCTAGTTTCCAGCAGATTCCAACTTCATTTTGTTTCATAATGAGAGGCTGGTGTGTAATATTACGTGTTCTTGTTACATATGGCCAGGAAAAAACTTCAGAGAATGTTGATAAAGTAGCATTTGTGTATATGTTTTGCAAAATAAATAATTTTTGCTGCTTAATTGGCTAAGAAGAACATGCTAACCAGGCAATCTTTGACTCATTTGGCAGAAATAGTAAGAGTAGCATATAAGTACACTATTTTGGAAAAAAAATAAAAATAAAACAAAATAAAACCTTAACAGATAATGGCGTTTTGAGAAATTATTTGTCCGTCTGAAAAGCCTATGAAACCTTCAAACTTTCTAGACTTTTGAACTTTTTATTATTTAAAACAACATCGTCAAGCCAACCTTCAAAATGTGTCTGAATTTCAATTCACCGTAATCCAACTTCCTTCAAATCTAATATTAAAATCACTTAACTATAATAATACAGAAATAATTTGTGCCAGACATTGATGTTAATACTTGCTCAGGATTAACCATACCAGCAGCATATTACAAAATGTTACACAGGTGAATCACTAAATGATTCATGGGTGGAATAAACATAAAACATGTTTTTAATAAGAATTAGTCTGCTCAGTCAAAAAATTAAATATCTTTCTAATACTTACGACTGGAGTGACAACCAGACAAACAACTAGATGGGTCCAAGTCCAAATCGGTACAGATTCTGTAATATGAAATATTACTAAAGGCATATTTACATTGCCGAGCTATATCTCAACTCCAAGAGTTGTGTAAAGTCTTAATGCCAAAAAAGCCATACTACAATATGGTGGCACCCACAACAGAACTGCCAAATTCACATCTAGTTATAGATGCTGTACATGCTGTTGCAGATGCAACGAACATTTCAGTGCAGAGATGATTTGAGAAGCCAATTTAAGTGAATTTTGAAAAACAAACAGCTAATCTTGTCCATGTCACTGATGTCAACTAACTGAAGATGGGTTAATATATTATTACCATGTACTATAAATCTGTAGCTTGCTTCTATATATAGGTAAAGGATAGGTAAAGGTTAATGCTTTGATTTTATAGCTTTAAATAAGCTTTATGTTATTGTGTTCCATAACAATTTACAGAACCCGATCATCTTATGGACTTTTAAAGGTAAAACCAAAATAAAGTCAAAAACCTTTCACTCTGGAAGTTTCAAAGAGGCAAGCTATTCTATAAAAAAAAAAAAAAAAAAAAAAGATTCACTCTTCGAAGCGGAAAAGAGAGCTGGGGGTGTTAATTTCATGGGGTAAGCCTTAAATTGAGCTCCATAATTTTCTCCCTGAGTAGATTACAGAAAGGTCTCACTATCCTCAGGTAAGACAGACTAACCTTCCCTCCCCTGTCGCTGAGAGTGGACCCATCCAGCCCGAGGACGATACCAATCACATCAGCGGAACGCTTTGAAAAATTGGCTCAGTTACAGCAGAGCTTGTTGACTGCTTTCAGCTGGGAGCACATACTGGAGATGAGCCATCCGTTCCCCATGGGCCAGACACCAGTTTTGACAAGCTGGGCTTCTCAGATCCCCAAATAAAACTCTGAGATGACATCTGTTAAAAAAAAAAAAGAGTGAGGAAAGAAACAGTAATGAATGTAAAGTTGGCAAGCACATACATTCATTCTGACCAAAGTTGTACAGAACAACAGAACATTTTACAGGGCATACTTGTTGAAGAGGAACAGAAGAGCCAAAGGAGAAAAAAATAAATAAAGAGCACATCTTTAGAGAGGTGACAGTGACAAAAGGCTGTAAATGAAACTTTGCGCTGAAAGCCCTTCCATGAAGGTGCTAACTGATAACATGACATTTTATCATGCATTGCTTATGCTTGGCATGCTAATAAATTAGCAAGCAAATCTAACATATTCAGTGAATTTGAGTTACTGTTAAGAGATATGAAAAGGACATGGTAACCTTTTAGAATATTTTCTATTCTAATTTCTATATTCAAAGGTTATACATTTGTTATTATTTCATTATGTTATTCACATTGAAGTACTGTTTATTTAAGACTGTATTTACTGCATTTGTGGTGCTATGATCAAAATCACATACTGTATTCCCAGGGATTTCTGCAACAACAAAACAGCAGAAATGGAAAAGGTAACATAACTTACTCCAGCGCTGCATCCCAATTTGCATATTATCCACCCTAAAAGTATTCAAAATTAGAATTAGTACATCCCAAATTTGCTGAAATGAGTATGGAAATTTCCCAATGGAAATTGACAGTGCAGAGTCATGCAGACCCTAACGGCTAATATTACCTATTTGGACTGAGTTCAGAACTGCAAACACGAAAAAAGACAAATATTGCAGATGTGCAAGACTGATGCTTAAGTATAGAGGTTTAAATAATGCAACAGCATTGTGAACTTTTATAGATGCGTTTGACCATTAACTTCTAAATGCATCATTATTCATAAACATGAGGAGAGTTTTTTTGCATGAAAGACCTACAACTGGCAGATCAACATGCTACTTCTTTTTCTCCAACACGGTAGGCAGAACTGTAGTGTATATTAAATTAACTGAAATATGGAGTGTGAATATGAGGACGTTAACTGTGACAAGATGACTGACAGGCCATGAAACTATGCAACAGCGCATGCTTTAATGACGCAATTATGACGTGGTAGTAGGGGTGTGCGATAATGACAAAGAATGATATCTCAATATTTTCTGAAATTTTGTTGATAATGATAATTGGACGATATTTTGCTGAGCGTGTTATTGTGCTGTACCTTGTTTAGGACCTTGTTTAGGTATAGGACTGCCATGGACAGCTGACTTTCAAAGCTTTTGATATTCTTCATATTCTGTGCAGTGGTTAGTTTGCAGGATGAAAATTAAATTTTGAGTTTAAACAGATTTTTACCTTTATAAGGCCAATTTTTTCCTAACCTAATTAAATGTATGCATAACCTTTGGTGTCAAATTCTAACATTTAATCAATAAATTCAAATAGCATTGATATTTGAAATGATTTGGGGGGAAAAAATACTGGGGAAAATATACTTTAAATATAAAACATAAAATCGCCAGTATGTGGCGGCAAGTCACTGCATGAGTGAGTCATTGAGTCATTCATTCATTCAAATAACTGATACATTCAGTAACAAAACATCATTGTGTTGCTCAGAGACGCAAAACACTTCAGCTGTGGCTTTGTTTGAAACTATGACGAAATAGAGCAAAAACAGGAACTTGTGTCTAAAATGTAAGTCAATTAATATTAACTTCTTGTTTATTGGACTGATTTATAAAATCAATATCACATTTGCAGTCGTGCTGTTATTGGGAGAAAAACGGCACTCTTTGTGCAATAATAACTATATCAGATTATATAAACATAAAAGACATAAAAGTCATACAGGAAATGCCCCTGTATCTTGAATTTGGAGGAATTCTAAATGTATTTTAATAGACTAAATCATGCAGTGAAAGCGTGAACTCTAAATGTGCTCGTGCTATAGTCTAACCTATCATGTAGTATATGCGTGCATTCTCTGGGTGTGTTTTTGTTTGGTTTTTGCGATTTACTCGATAATGTCAAATCGCATATCGTTTAAACAACAATTACGATATATTATCATGGTAGCATGTCCAAAAACTTCCCAATTCTTGTTGTGAACTCCTACTTGCCATTTGGGTAGTTGTTACTAACTCTTGTTTCTGTCTGAAATTATACACACACACACAAACATATACAGTATATATATATATATATATATATATATATACAGTGGGGCAAAAAAGTATTTAGTCAGCCACCAATTGTGCAAGTTCTCCCACTTTTCCCCACTGTATATATATATATATATATATATATATAATTTCAGACCGAAACAAGAGTCAGTAGCGACTACACAAATGGCAAGTAGGAGTTCACTGTGCACTTGAAGGCAACATTTGAGCATCACTTACACAAACATACAACTCACACTGTGTCTACCTAGAGGAAAGCAGGGACAATTTTTGCAGTCTGCAAGTTCCTCAAGGGTTATAATTTCTAATTAAATTTTTTCATCTAAACCTCATTTGAAAAGGTAGAGCTGAGGTCCCTGCATAATAATTGAATCTGAAATTGCCAACAACACAGTTAGGTTTCCTTCCCCTAAAAAAAAAAAAAAAAAAAAATGATGGCATCGTTTGTTTCACGTCCATTAGCACAAATGCACTTTTTCTCTCTCTCCTTTATTTCATTTTATTTTATTTTATTTTATTAATTTCTCATGTTCGTTTTCAGCATCCTAATTAATTTGATTTTGTTTTCTCCTACTACAGAGGACCCTGGAAATTAATGATGTGGAACCACAATGTTGTTGAGACGCTGATGGGCCTCGTCTTCATGTTGTGAAATTTCTGTCATTAGACAAAGCGCCTGGTGACTTGAAATTTGTGCTGCTGGTGTCGGGGTCTGTGCCCGGGGGTTACGTTCTGTCTGCATAATTGATTAGACCACCAGAGGGTCGCCAAAGTGATAATGATAGCAACAAAAACCCTTTATTTGCATTTTTATGATTCATATTCTAACAGAAGTATCTTCTGAACATTGGCATGGAAACGTGCGCTTAGAATAAATATGCATAATGTCAGTGACTTTGAAAAAGTGAAGATTTAAGCAATAAGATCTTTGTCATTTAGAAGCCAGCATAACACAATGTGTGTTTAACGAGATTGATTAGATAAAGGGAAGGGGGTAGATAGGGAACAAAAGACAAAGAGATTTAAAAAAGGAGGGAAGGAGAGAAGAAAAGAGTGAGCTCTACAATACTCCATCACACTCTGGAAATGAGTCTATGAATGTGCGTCATATATTTGCACTTTAATAAGTTGTTACTCTGTGGGACCGTATAGAGCATTTGCAAGTTAATAAGCGGCTCTACGGTCTTTTCACAGTCCAATCTCTTGGCCTTTATTCCAGACACAAGAACAGGGGGATACAGGGAGATTTCCTCACCTCATAATGCGCTTCACTTGTTTTATTTGACATGACATCCGTTCGAATCAGGTCTGTCACAATTCAATTCCCCCACTTATATATATGCATTTGGCTCCGTAACTTCACACCAGCACAATATCTGTGCGCTTAATCAACATCTCGGATTTATTACATCATCTGCCAGGCAGTCTTCCCATTCATCTGATTCATTTCTGTTACGGTTGTGGGTGAAGTTTGGATATTATAAGTTTGTGCCTTTGCATATTCTTAAAGGGATAGTCCACAAAAAAAAAAAATAAGTTACTCACCCACATGTCGCTCCAAACCCATATGCATTTCTTTTTTCTGTGAAAAAACAAATAAAGAAGTTAATTTTGAAGAATGTTAGTAAACCAAACTGCTTCACATTGTATTAGCTGTCCAGACAAATTAAGTCAATTGGAACTGTAGCTGTTTGGTTACCAACAATTTTCAAAATATCTTCTTTTATGTTCCACCAAATAAAGTCAGTCATACTGGTTTGGATGGAACATAACAGAATTTAAATTTTTTGGTGGACTATGCCTCTAATGAGAGCTGCTCAATTTTAAGAGTTTACATTTTTTATGTGAAGCAAGGGTGGACCAATGACATGATGATATTTTGTACAGATCTATTAGTCTTGTTCAAAAGTACATAAAAAATGCAATTAATACGGATGCGCAAAAAAGCAAACAAACCAAAAAACAAAACATTTTGATAAATAATAATAAAAAAAATGTCAGGGTGATATATAACTCTCCTGATATCATAACCAAATCAAAACCATTCAGCTTATCTCAGGACAGGTTGTAAAATACCATTAACAAATAATTCAAATAATTATTTATTAAATACATTTTACATTCATTTAAAAAAAAAAAATATATATATATATATATATATATATATTTAAAATAATGATTAAGATAAGTACGCCAAAATATACGAGAAATATGTTATTATCTGATGGTCACACCACATGACAGTATACAAAACCATTTTCAAAACCATGAAACCAACATTTACATGTACATTACATTTATAACCACTGGCATATGTGCTGTAAACCAGATTTTCCTTTTTCTTATTTCCTTTTTGTTTTTTAACCATATTTTTCACTGACCCAGGCATAAATAAAATGATGTATGAAAAAGACTGTAATCAAATATATCTGAAATACTAAGTACCGTGTAGATCATTTTTGCTCTCTGATAAACTCCCTCGATATGTACTCAACGCATCCAAACATCAATTGATCCATGAATCATTCTGCTCTGACACACAGCACATCAAGAGATCAAATTATCTGGTGTGTGATAAAGACAAACATACAGGTGTTTATGGCTACCTTTCTCCCTCTCTCTTAAACACACACAAACAAACTCACTCCAGCAGGAAAACGGACCACTTCGGTCCCAGTTCCCAGCTCTAATAGTCAGCGATGATGGATGGGCGTCATTTAACTGGATGTATCAGCGTGCTGCCTGCATGGCCCAGCTGTGAGACACTAAACCAATTAGAGGGGGGTAATTAAACTGGGCCAGGGAGCACCCCTGCCACTGCAGAGTCATACACACAGAAAGGACCCACAGGAAAACTCAATGCGAGGCCTCCCGTGGGATCTCTCCACTTATTAAATCACATCTGAACACATATTGTAGGGTTAAGCAGACAGAAAGGGAAAGGGAGCCAAAGAAAAAGAATGAAACATTTTAACAGGTCCAACAGTAGCTCTGTTTTAATGCACCAGCTTCCTTTACATTTGACAACGTTCTAGGTACTCTGGGTATTTTTCTTTATTTCCCAGTAGTTTAAAAAAAACTAGTCAAAAAATGTCTTCCTCAAGATATAAAAAAGAAATAAATGAAAAATACTTCTTATTTAAAGTTTGAGAGTCAACATTTCTCCCTGAAGTGCGTGACAAGCTGGCATTTAGTATTAATAGGTCAACAAATGTACATCGTGCATCCCGCAAAGATAAATGGCAAAGGATGAACGCTGCTAAAGGAGCAGGCAGTGTAATGCCATTAGTGTTGGAGAGACATGGGCAGGGATCAGACGCGTGGCGTGAGTTGTGGCACTGCTCGTCTTCTCCACCGGGTGCATTTGTCACATGTACCACTCCGCAGCACAGTGGATTAGATGTTTGCCTTGGATCATTAAGTTTAGCTTAAATCCTGACAGGACAGACAAGCGTTTCATCCTTGTCAAACCACACTGATGCTGTAGAGAGCGAGAAAAGCAGGGGGTGCGGATGCTGGGGGGTTCAGGCAGAGAGGCAGGAAAAAGACAGCGATAGGACTAGAAGAGACCAACAAGGTCTACAATACCTGATGAAAGCCACCAATTAGCATTTACATTTCATCTCAATGGCAGTTGCTTGGCTGACACAGGATCCCCCCGTTGAAATCCGCCATCTTTGCTCACGGGCGTTCAGTTCTGCTGCCAGGTTGTTTTGAGACAACCACCTATGCCATGAATGCCATGCAATTAATTTCTGTGGAGCAGAAGCAAAATAATATTATGATAACACTGATTGGCTAACCGTACCACAAGAATAAACACAGCCATAAACATCTAGCCACATTCATGAGACAGGAAAAAGTTGTCAATTTAAAGGGTTAGTTCACCCAAAAATGAAAATTAGCCTGTGATTTACTCACCCTCGAGGCATACTAGGTTTATATGACTTTCTTCTTTCAGACAAATCCAATCAGAGTTATATTAAAAATTATCCTGGCTATTCCAAGCGTTATCATTGCAGTGGGTGGGTGTTTCTGTTCAGTAGTCCAAAACATGTCAAATAAAGCACGCTCATCTATAACAAAACGTGCCTCACATGGCTCCGTGGCGTGAATAAAGGCCTCCTGTAGCGTTTTTGTAAGAAAAATATCCATATTTCAAATGTAATAAACACTTTTCTCTCACTTCCGCTATCGGTCGTATGTATGGCGGATGACGTAGGACTTATGCGTCGCATGCGCACCTCTGAGATATGCTAGTCTCGCGAGTTTGTTTACAGGAGCAAAGGAAGCAAAGTTTCCTTACTTTAGCAAAGGAAAACCAGTCTCCTCTTGGCCTATATTGAAATCCTCCGAGATTTTTCTTTACAAATCCTCAGTTTGTACTTCTAATTCGTGACCACGTTTTGTTTTGTTCTCTCTCCGCGTTCATCACTAATCACCCTACGTATATGTCCTATGTCATCCGCCAGAACGGCTTACGTGTTAGATGAAGTAAGAGAGAAGTGTTCATTACATTTGAAATATGGATATTTTTCTTACAAAAAACACATGGATTTGCTACAGGAGCCCTTTATTCACACCCCGGAGCCATGTGTGGCACATTTTATTAAGGATGCGCACGCTTTCTTTGACGTGTTTTGGACTGTTGAACAAAAACACCCGCCAACTGCAATGATAACGCTTGGAATAGCCAGGACAATTTTTTATATAACTCCGATTGGATTCGTCTGAAAGAATAAAATCATATACACCTAGGATGCCTCAAGGGTGAGTAAATCACAAGCTAATTTTCATTTTTGGGTGAACTAACCCTTTAAGGGCGCTAGCTAGCTAAATCAATCAATCTATAAATACATGTGTCCAAATCAGTGTTGCTATTGTTTACTTAAACTATTACAAATCATTTTCATTAACTGAAATTTAGCTGTAATGAAATAAAATGTAAATATTAGACAAAAACAAAAACTTAAAAACAAATAAAAAATCAAATTGAAATTACTACTAAAACTAAAATAAAGCTATTTAGAAAAAAAAAACAGAAACACAAAAGCACATGCAAAATACTTAAAACTTAAACTAAAATAAAATTAGATATTCTGTGTATACATAAATATATAATAAAAATAATTGAAAAGATTATGAAAATAATATTATAAAATAATATAAATAATACTTAAATAACAGGGTTGCATCTGTAAAATCGTCTATAAAAAATGCTAAATTAATTTAAATGTAGATGCCTTTATCAGAATACACAGCCAGCTACATTGGATAGGATGTCAATAGATAAAGATGTTTTTTGCAGTCAGATGGTGTAGTTATGGCATCCACCTACAGGGGCTAATCAGCCAATGCTGACTGGAAACTCTAAACGGAATATAACAGGGATATACATTCAGATAAGTTTTGTGTTTCTAACTCTGCAGAGAAGATGATCATGGGACGTGAGAGCTGGGGCATCAGTGGCAATTAATGCAAGTGGAATCTCAGACAAGGAGGCTAATGAGTTTTAATATACATGCAGGTGAGGAAAAGGGGAGGCACTGAAGCCCTTAATGAACCCATGACAGCCTAATTAGCCACAATTTACAATTCCCGGATTCTAATCAGAGGCACTGAAATGCTGCCACAGATCTTTGTATGAATGAGTCTTTTTAAACGCTCCAATCTGTTGCATGGTATTTGATTGATAATTGCTGTTTTTTCCTCCTTCTTTTCCATTCCTCTGGCTCTGCTTCAGAGGCAAGTGCCCAGATCGGACTGTGAAATAATGGAAGATGTCTAGCTATTTATAAATCAATTCTGAATTTGTACTTTTACATTTGGTATGAGTAACGCAGTGCAGCTATCATTGTTTTGAGAGTAGGTAATTTGACAGGTGATCATTAAACTGACGACGACATGTAGATAAACTCTACCCTGAGCACAGTGTAATGCTTGAAAGTTCAGTTTCACACATTTAAAGACCCCATGAGATGGCTTAATGAGCTCACTTGTTCCAGTGTTGATGTATTTCCAAATGAAACTGCTGAGGTGGAATGCAATAAAGACTGCATCTGTATTTATTTTTTTTTAATAGCCAATAGGTTTTAGTTTATATCATGTCTGTGAGATGTGCAACTTGATATTGCTAAAATGTGCATACACTTGTGAGTACTAGATGAATCACTAATATTTTTCTTCATTTGAAACGGAAGAGAAAAAAATTTATATTTGAAATTGCTATCTGCATAAAGTGTTTGTCCATTTTTATTTTGTCAACTATTTTTGATAATACATTTGTTTTAAATCACAAATCCAGAAAAAATACAACACAAAATACAAAACAAAATAAAACATTTTATAGGGCCATGTTATTGTAAAAAATTTATAAAATAAAAAGTGTTACAGCTTTATGAATTCAATTGATTAGACATGTGTTTTTTATTGATCAAATTTATTTTATACATTAAAAAGGAATCCAGAAAAATTTAAAAAGAAAACAAATAATTAGGGGAAAATAAAACAGAATTTAAGAAAAAAATAACATTTTACAAAAACATTTTATAGGGCCCTAAAAATTTAATTTGTGTTAAACTTTTAATAACATTTTTGGTGCATTGTATATGTTTCATTATTTCAATTATTAAGACATGCTTTTTGATTACTAAAATTTCATTTTAACCATTAAAACAGTCCAGAAAAATTAAATAGGGGGAAAAAAAAATTTCATAGGACCCTAGATTACAGACGTGGACTACAAAACTCATATTCTGATACTGTATACAGCTGTATATGTATGAAATATGGGAGAATGTTTAATGTTTCACAATGAGATGGTCAAATAAAAGAATTGACATTATTCATGCATTTTAGTGTTTAGGGGTTTTGTATTGACTGAAGAGTCAAAGAGCAAACCAGAGCGTCAGCAGCTAGGGGAATGAATACCCAAAGTATGAAATAAACAGTGACTTTGTCCAGCAGTGCCAATTTTGAAGGCACACAGAACACTCAAACCCACTCACATGTTTGCTGTCTGGAACATTCATTACACAAACTTCCCTATTCTGTAAAACAGGTTGCATCGCTTCCAGTTCAGTTTTTATGTGCTTTGTTAACTATGGAGCTGTTTTACTCAAGATGCCTTAAAAGGAGATATCAAAGACACACATACAATGTCCATCACATATTGATATCCAAGTAGGAATGCAACAAATGATTATCTAATGATTAATGATGGAATAATCTAATGTTTATTAGAACAATGAATCGACTAACTGTCAATTATTTCACAGATTAATCAGTAGGCTTTGATCGATTATTCATATTTTGCTTTTTTGTTAATACAATTTGTTATTATTCTATATTCGTACTGCTTTATAGCAGAAAATCATGTTGTAATTCTAACTGAAAGCAACACTGACACGTTTTTTTTTTTTTTTTCATGTTTAATACTGTAAAGCTGTGTGCTTTAAAGCAGTCTACTGCATAAAGTGTTACATAAACGGTTCGTTTGGACGATTCATGTAAGTAAAGATTCAAACAATGACTCATCGATTCGAGTTACCACATGGCATTTTAGGTTTTTGATCTATACAATTATTATTTGTTTTTTTAAGAGCCACTGTTCGACCCAGCTATATAGCTAAATGTATATTTTCATGTTTGATGTAGTCTAATTGAGATCATTAATTCAAAAACGCTCATTGTTTTGAACATGGCTAACGGTTCTCATTCATATTATTGCATAGTTATATGGCGTCAGCTCGTAAGGGAATTTCGGGAAGACCACATGTAATGATGAAACAACAAAAGATTCCGGCAGGTTTTTATATCTAACGTTACTTGCTGCGTATAGCTAATAATGTTTCCATACACAGATGATATCCTTCAGATATCTTACAGAGTCTTGCTAATCACTGACATGTTATAATCTCTCTAGTCACCGACACAACACTTAAGTTATACAGTAGCTTAAATAAAGGAAGCAAATTGACGCAGCGTCATATACTGCATAAAAATAGAGCCATAACCATGAGCTATGACCATTATACATTTATACATGAATGGAGAGTCCCATTTCATCTTACATCTACTTACCAATGCACAGCACAGCAGCTACATCCCCGACTCCTTCTCACTTGTTTCAGTTTTGCTTCACCTGTTATGTTCAATACAAGCAGGCCTGTTAACGCGCTGAAGCAATACTGAAAGCTGATTGGCTCGAATGCTACCTGACTGTATAATGATTGGTTTGGGTTGAAGCAAATGACATTGCATCATTTGAATGTTCGCTCTAATTGAACAGTATTATATTATATTATATTATATTATATTATTATATTATTATATAAGGCTATATTAGGCCATATTATATTATATTGATTTTAAAACTTTTTCGATGTTACATGTAGATTCATTTTAAATTCTAAATTGTCAGCCTGTTGCCTCCTCTGACAGACGATTGATTACTGTATATTTAATTTGCTTCATACACAGCACCAAGTAGTAAACAGCTTTTTGTTAGCATCTCATAATGTAGGCTAGCTCTCTTTTTTAGGTTGTTTGATGGAAGCTGAGTTACATTACATTATAATTAGCTTGTAGCTTTACAAGCTAGCTTCTTAATGGCCTTTTACAAATGTTCTGTATATTCTAAAGCAATTGTTTTCAGGCCAAATAGACTGAGCATTGTTTCTCATGCCTCTGATTCTGCAGTCTCTGCAATTTGGCACAATTTGGATTAAATGTGTAAAGACTCATATCAATCCTAACTTACATGGCCGAAGTTTGCAATATGATGTTTGCACAACTACATCAGTTCATCTCTGTTGCTTCATTAACTCACTCTCTCTCTCATTAAGACCAGTATGCTGGTACATTTTATTCCCCACCAAATTGGCCCAGGGCACAATTTTCTGTATACAATTTGGGACATACTTTTGAAGAAATGGTAACTCAAAAAACGCTAACAAGATATGATCAAAGAGCCTAGAACACAAACATGCGGCTCCTGGTTCCTACATCAGTTGCGTGCATTGATACACACAGGTTGTGGCCTAGAGACATCATAATTACTCAAGTAATTTGACTGTGAGAGTGGAAATTGCACATTAATTGGAAGGTGATAAATTGATCAGTGTACAATTAACAGTACATCATTTGGGACACAGCTTGGACTGGGTCGGGAACTTACACGCTAACAAGACATGATCAAAGCCAAGAGGCTGGACACAAATGATTCTGATTTAGTTCTTGGCCTTATGATGTGTATCAAAATCATTTCACTGCCGAAGTGGAAATCATATCGCGATTGCATATAGTCTTGTCCTTGCAAAATTGTACAGTGGAATATATGCTTGTTTTTGACTGATTCTTTCTCTTCTGTCTACCCAGATGTCTTGATTTATGTGTCATTAAGACACTAAAATCTTTGTTTGGCTCCACTCTAGACAATTCTGGGCATATTTTGTGCCTTTAGTCATTTACAAAGCACCATTCTGGCATCGCCACCAAAGCATGTGCAGAGTTTCACAGCACTGTTCTGCAATCTGTCCAAACAACGGATAAACCCATTTTACACTGCGATTCATTATTCCAGACGGTGAAATTTCACTTTTTTTTTTTTTTTTTTGGTCCTCCAACAGTCACCACAGGTAATTGTTGAGGATTCCAATTCAAATGTTTAATCGGGTTGGTTTTCATCACCGGTCAGGGCCGCCTAAAATCCGATCTCATCAAGGAGATTAAACATGGCTATTTAAATCAAATCCATTCATATATGCTTGAGGATGATCTCAAACTTCAATCAAAGTTTGATGCTTTTTATCATCATCCTGCTCTCAATGGGATTTCAGATCCTTCACATGGAGTTTGACAAGAGCCTCTCACCTGCCTCAGATGAGATAAGATTAATATGAGTCTATTTCAGTAGGATTTTAATAAGTCAATCTTAACCATCTTTACACAGAAAATTAAAGATAAAGGTCAGGGATTAGTGTAGATACAGTGTAAAGGTCAAAGCTTTACAATCAGAAATAACCCACCGACTGCTTTATCTAAAAGAATCTTTCTTGACGCCAGTTACATAAACAGAAAATTACTGAGCAGAAGCACAAGGTTTGAGAAAACCAATAATCCAGTGACATGACATGTTTGAAATGGGTATTTTGAGGCATGATAATTGCCTAGACAAAACAAACAGCTCTGATTTATACAACCTTTTCACCTTCACCGCCAAGTTTTATTACTGCAGTACTCAAAAACATCCTTTAAAAAACGACTGCCCTCCTTGTGCAGTTGTAATAGAAAAGGGTGATATATCATTTCCTTTTCTAAAATAGAGGACCATGGCGAATGTCAAAAATGTTATGGCCCTACACATCAGCAAGTGAATTATTACTAATCATAACTCCTTTAAAAGGCATAATTAACACTATGTTAAATATTACTGTTTAAATTATGTACTGAACCAATGCCTGCTGAAGTCTACAAACAACAAACAAACGCAATTTGCTTGTAGGCTAGTACTTAATAAGTCTTTGTATGAAATTACTTGACATTATAATTTAGTCACCCTATAATTTCAATGCAAAGGCCAAATTGCAGATATGAATTTTGTTGCCATAGCAGCAATAACCATGGGGACAGTTTCTTTTGTGTGCCGAAGGATTTATCTTAGCCATATCAGTGTGCAGTATTATTATACATTTAATTAAGAACAGCAAAGCATCTATACAATCTCTGTTTTATTATTGATATTATTAATATTTAGTAAAAAAAAAAATACAATTATATTTTCATACATTTCCATTCAAGGTGTGTGTGTATATATATTATTCAATTTCGCCTTCATGAAAATGTGAATCAAGTGAAACAAATTGAAAATAAATGATTCCTTCAGGAATGTGCACATCAATATGAATCATTTCATTCAAAAAGTATTTCAGGCTTTTCTAAGGCCTAACTTAAAGATAGATTGCACCAGGGTTTTGTATATGCTAAGTTACCTATCAAAGTTTGATGCTTTTTATCATCATCCTGCTCTCAATGGGATTTCAGATCCTTCACATGGAGTTTGACAAGAGCCTCTCACCTGCCTCAGATGAGATAAGATTAATATGAGTCTATTTCAGTAGGATTTTAATAAGTCAATCTTAACCATCTTTACACAGAAAATTAAAGATAAAGGTCAGGGATTAGTGTAGATACAGTGTAAAGGTCAAAGCTTTACAATCAGAAATAACCCACCGACTGCTTTATCTAAAAGAATCTTTCTTGACGCCAGTTACATAAACAGAAAATTACTGAGCAGAAGCACAAGGTTTGAGAAAACCAATAATCCAGTGACATGACATGTTTGAAATGGGTATTTTGAGGCATGATAATTGCCTAGACAAAACAAACAGCTCTGATTTATACAACCTTTTCACCTTCACCGCCAAGTTTTATTACTGCAGTACTCAAAAACATCCTTTAAAAAACGACTGCCCTCCTTGTGCAGTTGTAATAGAAAAGGGTGATATATCATTTCCTTTTCTAAAATAGAGGACCATGGCGAATGTCAAAAATGTTATGGCCCTACACATCAGCAAGTGAATTATTACTAATCATAACTCTGTTTAAAAGGCATAATTAACACTATGCTAAATACTACTGTTCAAATTATGTACTGAACCAGTGCCTGCTGAAGTCTACAAACAACAAACAAATGCAATTTGCTTGTAGGCTATTACTTATTAAGTCTTTGTATGAAATTACTTGACATTATAATTTAGTCACCCTATAATTTCAATTCAAAGGCCAAACTGCAGATATGAATTCTGTTGCCATAGCAGCAATAACCATGGGGACAGTTTCTTTTGTGTGCCGAAGGATTTATCTTAGCCATATCAGTGTGCAGTATTATTATACATTTAATTAAGAACAGCAAAGCATCTATACAATCTCTGTTTTATTATTGATATTATTAATATTTAGTAAAAAAAAAAATACAATTATATTTTCATACATTTCCATTCAAGGTGTGTGTGTATATATATTATTCAATTTCGCCTTCATGAAAATGTGAATCAAGTGAAACAAATTGAAAATAAATGATTCCTTCAGGAATGTGCACATCAATATGAATCATTTCATTCAAAAAGTATTTCAGGCTTTTCTAAGGCCTAACTTAAAGATAGATTGCACCAGGGTTTTGTATATGCTAAGTTACCTGTTGTGGTTGGATGCGACTGTCAAGAGTGAGAATTGGAGGCAGAGTTTCGACGCTGTCAGTGCGTGATTAAAGAGATGAGGCCTAAATTGCCTTTGAACTTGCGCTGTTACCAGCTTGCTCGCCATGAAGGGCACACTGAACACCACACGTACACACCGCCATGATGTCAGACTTGTAATGTAATTACAAGCCCATCTGTCTCTCATCGCTTGACAAGCACAAAATGTCCAATTATGGTTTCATTTAAATTCTAATTAGTTCGGCCCAATTTCACAGGCTCCAGAGCGGGGGAGGGGAGGGTGCGGTTTGCTGTGCTGGTGTTGGGAAGATGCATGTTCCAGTCAGTCAGGAAACTCTCTGCAAGTTAACTGATGGAACATTCATGTTGGTTTGGAGCAAATCAGGGATAATATCAGTTGTAAACAGGGGTATCATGCATCAGTGTCTTTTTTCATTCTGAATACAACCAAATAAAGCCCTTTCACTTCATATTTTGTGGAACTTAATGCAGTTTCTTATGCTTATAATGGCTGCATTTATTGGATTAAAAATACAGAAAAACAGTAATATTGTGAAATATTATTGCAATTTAAAATAATGGGTTTTTATTTTAATACTTACTACAAGTACTTACTGTACTTGATGTATAAATAGTTTATATATTAGTTTTAATATTATATACTATAATTTATATATA
>NW_015537969.1:2883255-2936496 GCF_001515605.1 Sinocyclocheilus anshuiensis
GTGCTGTACATGTGGAAGAATTGACAATAAAGCAGACTTGACTTGACTTGACTTGACTTAAACTGAGAACTGATTAAGCTGATAAAATGAAGGAAAAAAAGGCTACGTATTTATTTTAAGAGCATTAGCTCAATTATGCATTTTATTTTGGTGGCGATTGTTAGTTCCCAGCATGCTTTGCATATTGGCCGGATATGGAGAGTAAATATTGAAATTAAGTGCTATTATGTTTTGAGTGAAGGGAAACATATTTAATGTTTAATGATATGTTTGACATTTGAAAGATTTTCTGTTATGTTGAATTTCTATCATTACCATTGTGCAGGGAGCTTATGGTTAGGATGTGGATAGCTGCATACTAACACTATAAGTCATGATGCTTTTTGCCCAATGAGCAGTAGCTTTGCTAATGTCAGTGCAGTAAAAAGTGTAGTCTTTAATATAGTCTAATATAGTCTTTAAAGTGTAAGACTCAGTCAAAGTCTCAGTCTAACTCAAAGTCAAATAAAAACAGGCCTTACTGAAAATCATAGACTTTTGAGAATTAACTTAAAAAATTAGCACATTAAACTTATACTGAGCACATTTCAATAATATTAAATTCATTGTGTCATAGATTATACAATTTAGGAGATTTTGCATGATTTATTCAGTTATAGATTCCATTAAAGAAATTAAACCTTAAAAAGTACTCAAAAATATTACTAAAAATATTATCTCTTTCTATTTTTTCTATTCAATCCACTTGTTTTTCTTTGTGTGTGTGTGTGTATATGTGTGTGTGTGTGTTATATATATATACAGGTGCATCTAGAAGTCAGACAGAAGTCTGAGGGGGCTTGTGGACGTTCCTCTATTTGAACGGCATGGTGCTTCTAGTTGTGAAGGATTGTATTTATTTGTCTGCCAAATATGACTGGCAGCATTAACCGTTTGTCTGACAAGGCTGTTTTCTTAAAAATCAGTTCAAAAAGAGCACATTTTGAATGAATATTTACAATGTGTATTGCTGCATATGTAAAGAACATCCTCTTCATCACAAAGGATAAACAAATCAATTAAAAACAAGAAACAGCCCTTGAAGAACTAAAATGGCAGGACGTTCTTTATGTTTTACCTTGTGTTCATCTGTTTATCCTTGACTTCCTGCGCGTGCATTCAGATGCAAATCAGAACTCATCAGAGAGTAAATATTTTCGCTCTCTGAACGCCAGGAAAGCTCCTTAATACCCAATAGCTGTTGATTTCTCTCCCTTTCCCTCCATCTGTCTAGGCAGACCATCACGTGTTAAGCAAAGACAGGGATGTAGGATCAGTGCTGCTAACTGTGGGCCCTGTGCTCTGTTTGGTCCATGATTAGCTCCTAATCAGCCAAGAACAAACTGATTATTAGCTTGGCGCCACTTGACAGTCTTCAGGGAATGTGTTCGCTCTCTCGCGCTCTCTTTCTGTCTCTCTCTTTCTCTCTATCCATCGTTTCTCTAGGCTGATTAGACAAGTCGGACTCTCCTTTATGTGCACAATGGTTCTGGCGGAACGGTGAAGCCTCTTACGGTGCAAGCGCTGCTCCTCTCCTCTCACCTCCTCTTAATGATTGGAACAGCATTTCCCCTGATTGCACCCTGGGTCTGATTACTGCTGCCTCACAGCTGGGCTGACTCACAGATGTCATTCTGAACATCCTCATTCTTTCTCTCCCTTTCTAAAATCTTCATAGCCGGGCCTGAATGGACTTTGCGAGCTGTGCCAAATTTCCGCAGGGTTTGGATGCCTGTAGTTAATCTAAATGATCTTGTTTGGTTTTGAATAATGCTTTCAAAATTATTATGAATAATCCCTCCAAAATAAGCATGGAGATAAGCAAAGAAAGTCTGGGCCTGATCACTAACTAGAAACTCTAGGTTGTCAGAATTATTTAACCTCAAAACACCAGGATTTAATGGTGGTTTACAAAGTCTGTTGCATTGTATTCAACTGACCTTAGTCAGGTTAGACACCATATTGAATTTTACACACATGAAGAAGTGGCTATGTGCGACAGAGTTACAGTCTTTACAATGGCTTGCACTATATAAAGATCCATGCAATTTTCACAACTCAAAACTTTCAAAACTGTTTTATCGAGTATTTTGTACACTGAAAGTTTTTTTGGGCAGATGTTTTGTCAGCTGAACAATCGGTATGTTGTTAAAGCACAGCACAATCCACTGAACACGCTGTACTTCTGTTTCTCAAGTTGTTTTCATGACGGTACTCAGACTAAATTCAACATGAATAGATAAGGCAAGAAAAAACATGACCTGCCATCTTCATTAGATGCCATCTTCTTTAACAAATGCTAAGCAAAAACTCAGTTGTGGATAGTAGGGAAAGCTGAAAACCCTATTCAGAAAGACACAAATACAACACTTTTTTTCAGTTCCTTAGTTTTTCCTTCACATGAAAATCTTTTAAAATAAAGGTTAATATAAGGGTTGTGAATTTTACAAACAATTACAAAGACACAGCAGGTAAATAAAATAAAACAAATTGTCAGGGTCTAGCATAGATAGAGGACTCAGATGCAGAGTAGTGAGAAAGGAGGCCCTTTATTCTCGCCACAAAACACAAAATAACATAAACAATAGTTAATTGTTGCTCAGGTGAGCGGAGATTCCAGAGCTGGCCGGCAGACACTGCGGACCACTCGAGCTGCCGGATCTCCGTACTACGAGTCCTTAAGCACAGGAGAACAGAGACTCAGACACTGATGCTTGCACTCATAAGGTACACAAAACACGAGCAAGGACAAAACAATCTACTCGCGACGAAGGACAGAAAGGCAGAGACAATATAAGGGAGTGGGGGAATGAGCGACAGGTGGGGGAGAGTCAGCTCGTGATCTGCGAACCCCCGCTGAGAGATCAGCGCTGATTGCCCAGACCACGAGCTACCGAACATGACAGGACAACACAGACTGCAGGAGAAGTCGAGAAGGCACCCTGCACCGTGACAGTACCCCCCACCTCAGGGACACCTCCTGGCGTCCCTGGAGGACTTACCATGACGCTGATGAAACTGATCGATGAGAGCGCGATCCAGAATGTCGCAAGCCGGAATCCAGCATCTCCTCCAGACCATAACCCTCCCAGTCTACCAGGTATTGGTGACCTCTACCCCTACGCCTCACATCAATGAGCCGCCGCACAGTATAGGCTGGCGACCCCTCGATAAGCCTGGGAGGCGGAGGGGCGGAGGTCAAGGGCTGAAGGGGGGAGCGAAAGACGGGTTTGATTTTGGAAACATGGAAAACCGGGTGGATCCTTTTAAACTGCGAGGTTAATTTGAGTCGCACCGACACCGGACTGAGCACCTTAGTGATCATAAACGGTCCAACAAATTTGGGTCCCAGTTTACGTGAGGGCAGTCTGAAGTTGATGTCCTTAGACGACAACCAGACTCTCTGACCACACACGTAAAGTGGGGGCTTAGTACGGTGACGGTCCGCCGACGCCTTGTTCCTCTCGCCAGTCTTCTCTGGCGATCCTTCATGTATGGAGGCATCTCTGAATAAACGCATGCGCGGAAGGAACAACAGCATCGGATTCTTGAGAGGGGAATAATGGTGGCTGATAGCCTAAACAGCACTGGAAGGGAGATAAACCCGTAGACGAGACCGGGAGAGAGTTATGCGCATACTCAACCATGGTTAACCTGGAACTCCAAGATGACGGTTCAGCAGACGCCACACAACGCAGAACCCTCTCCAAATCCTGGTTGGCACGCTCGGCCTGACCGTTAGTCTGCGGGTGATATCCGGAGGATAGGCTCGCAGTCGCTCCCAGCTGTCGACAGAATTCTGTCCAAAACTTAGACACAAACTGGGGACCTCTGTCAGAAACCACGTTCACCGGGAGACCATGAATGCTGTCTCCCTCGCTGAAGGCAATTTGGGGAGGGGAATAAAATGGGCTGCCTTTGAGAGCCTGTCCACTACAGTGAGAACTACCGACTTGCCACTAGACGGAGGCAAGCCAGTAACAAAATCCATCGCTATGTGTGACCAGGGCCGCGAAGGGACCGACAACGGCTGGAGTAGCCCTGCTGGGGGTCGATTGGAGCCCTTACCCGCAGCACAAATCGGACAGGCCGTCACAAACCGTCGAGCATCCCGCGCCACAGACGGCCACCAAAACCGTTGCTTGATTAACCTACAAGTGCGAGTCGCTCCAGGGTGGCAAGCTAGGCTAGAAGAGTGGCCCCACTGTAGGACGCTAGTTCGGACTGACTCGGGCACGAAGAGCAGACCCTCTGGGCATCCCGCGGGAACAGAAGCGTCGCGTAGCGCCGTGCGGACCTTGGACTCCACCCCCCAGGTGACCGCCACCACAACCCGTTCGGGACGCAGAATAGCGACGGGGAGGGTGGGACTAGGCTCAGCCTCAAAGATTCGCGACAGCGCGTCAGGTTTACCATTCTTAGAGCCCGGGCGATAAGAAATGGTAAACCTGAAACGTCCAAAAAATAATGCCCAGCGAGCCTGCCTGGAATTTATTCTCTTGGCGGTGCGGATATACTCCAGATTCTTATGGTCAGTCCAAACGATAAACGGAAACCCCGCTCCCTCTAACCAGTGGCGCCACTCCTCCAGCGCCAGCTTGACAGCTAGTAACTCCCTATTCCCGATGTCGTAGTTCCGTTCCCCGGGGGTTAAAGGATGAGAAAGGAAAGCGCAGGGATGTATTTTCTCGTCTGAAGATGAACTCTGAGACAAAACTGCCCCAACCCCCACCTCGGACACATCCACCTCCACAATGAACTGACGAGACGGGTCAGGGGTGGTTAAAATAGGAGCCGAAATAAATCGACTCTTTAAGGTCTCAAACGCAGTTTGGGCCTGCGCTGACCAACAGAATCGTTTCTTAGTGGAGGTGAGATCAGTCAGAGGAAGGGCGAATAAACGGAACCCCCGCTCCCTCTAACCAGTGACGCCACTCCTCCAGCGCCAGCTTGACAGCTAGTAACTCCCTATTCCCGATGTCGTAGTTCCGTTCCCCGGGGGTTAAAGGATGAGAAAGGAAAGCGCAGGGATGTATTTTCTCGTCTGAAGATGAACTCTGAGACAAAACTGCCCCAACCCCCACCTCGGACACATCCACCTCCACAATGAACTGACGAGACGGGTCAGGGGTGGTTAAAATAGGAGCCGAAATGAATCGACTCTAAGTTCTTGAATGCAGTTTGGGCCTGCGCTGACCAACAGAATAGTTTCTTCGTGGAGGTGAGATCAGTCAGAGGAAGGGCGACCTGGCTAAAGTTCCGAATGAACCGCCTGTAAAAATTGGCAAACCCCAGAAAACGCTGGACCGCTCTACGACTATCTGGGGTGGGTCAATCAGCAGCAGCCCTTACCTTGGCGAGATCCATTTGGATACCTTCAGGCGAGAGAATAAAACCCAGGAATGGAACCGACCGTGCGTGAAACTCACACTTCTCCAACTTGACGAATAGACGTTTCTCCAGCAGCCGCTGGAGCACTCGCCTGACGTGCTGGACATGATCGCGCTCGTTCTGGGAGAAGATCAGGATGTCGTCGATGTAAACAAAAAAAAAACGATCGATCATGTCTCTGAGCACGTTGTTGACGAGTGCCTGATAGACCGCCGGTGAGTTAGAAAGCCCGAACGGCATAACCAAATACTCAAAATGCCCCATATGGGTGTTAAAGGCGGTCTTCCATTCTTTCCCCCTCCCTAATCTGAACCAAGTGATAAGCACTGCTGAGGTCCAACTTCGTAAAGATGGTTGCCCCCTGCAAGAGCTCGAAGGCCGATGACATCAACGGCAAAGGATAACGATTCTTTACCGTGATGTCATTCAACCCCCAATAGTCAATACAGGGGCGCAGCGAACCATCCTTCTTCTCCACGAAGAAGAACCCCGCCCCAGCTGGAGAGGAAGAGGGACGGATAATGCCTGCTACCAGAGAATCGTGTATATACCTCTCCATGGTCTCCCTCTCCGGACCGGACAGAGAGTATAGGCGCCCCTTAGGTGGAGAAGTGCCAGGCAACAGGTCAATCGCACAGTCGTACGGGCGGTGCGGAGGCAGAGATGAAGCTCGGGACTTACTGAAAACCGCTCTCAAGTCATGGTAAGCCTCCGGTACACCCGCCAGATTCACCAGCTCCTTCTGCAACACAGAACAAGACATTACAGGGGAAAATGCAGCACCCAAAAATTGAGCTAAACAGAAAGGCTCCAAGCCAACACGGAGTTAAGAGCCCAGTCAATGTGGGGGTTATGCTTAACTACCAGCTGGTTGAGTTGGAGAGAAATCTCCGAGTAGGCGCGACGAGAGGCCGCGAGTTCCTCCTGCTGTCGACCCAGAAAAGAGCCCTGCTGCAGGAGGGCTCGGCGCAACTCCGTTTCCTCTGCTAAATCCATTTCTGGTGAGTAGATTCTGTCAGGGTCTAGGATAGATAGAGGACTCAGATGCAGAGTAGTGAGAAAGGAGGCTCTTTCTGAAGTACAAATGGCCAAGCAAAGTCTGTAGTGTAAGGTTTTAGCAGTCATGCCATAGAAGAATTTTCGGTTCCATAAAGAACATTTCAGTGAACATTTCTTAAAAGAACCATTTTTTTCTTAGTGTGAGGAACCTTTTATTAATCTGAAGGACCTTTTCCACTATTTTGTGCAATACACTGGAAAACAAAATTTATTTATTTTCCTTGAAGTTCTGCTTGAAGAACATTTAATTAAGTTGAGAGGTCCAGTTATTTGCCTTTGGAGAAAGATAGCGAGAGATGATAAAAAAGATTCTAAATCCATCATTAAATATACCTCCAAACAGAAGTTTGAAGCACACCTTTTTCTAATTAGAGAGAGGGATCAAGAAAATGAAATCTCAATCTCATAAAGGTTAAACCTTATTCTCTGTTTGGCAGAGAGATGAGAGAGGTGAGTGATTCCCTCTGTGCTCTTTCATTACCAGACAGATTGATCCACTACTGAGTCGAGTCACAAAGATTAATCAGAACGATTCCCCAAAGCTAATATTCTCCAACTCAGCTAATGCATAAATGCTCAAGACACATTTTAATTATTAACTATTTCGCATGTTCAGGAACACCATGTAATCAATATGCAAAACAAAATATAGTACCGATATATTGCAAAATAGACCCCAATATATATATATATATATATATACACTGTATATATTTGACAAGTGATGGATATGAATTTTTTTGGGAATTAAATGTCTGATTTTTTGTATTCTTATAATGATTATGTAATAGCTAACATTTTAAGTATCATTAATACAACTAAATATTATTTTCACACTTTTGGACAAAATTGCAGCTTTATCAGAAATTACAAACAATAAAATATTGGTAACACTTTAAAATAATGATTTATTTCTTAGTTATATACATTCATATAAAATAACAATAAAAATAGTTCTAAAGCATATTAGGTAATATCAATTTTGACAATTTTTACTAATAGATTATTCAAATTAAAAGTTGTATCTGTAAATATAATGGATCTAAACAATGCTGTATTAGAAAGGTATAGCTTGCTAGCTGAACTAACAATGAACATTTTTATTTACCAACATTAACAAAGATATAATAAATAATAATAAATACTGTTACAAATGTATTGCTGATTGTTAGTTAATATTAGTAAATGAATTTTCTTAGTGGGCTTTTATATATATATTACAAATTTTTAAATATATTAAAATTAATAAATAAGTCGTCCAGGGACATTTTAACTACAGATGGTTGCTAACCATTTTGAGTCGCAAGATTTAGAAAGATATAAAGGTAGTACTGCTATGTTGCCATGGACAACTGTCAGATGTAACTGATCAATCAGAATCAAGCATTCCAGAGAGCTGTGCAATAATCATTTGTACAATTTACAGCAATTTAAGTGCAAAATATTTAGCCGTGTTTTTATTTAATGCAAAAAAATTTAATTGATAATAGCCCAACGAATACATACAGTGCCAATTATCATGTAATTAATTGCTTCAAACAACTGAAACACTGGTGAAAATCCAAATGGTGCTCATTCACCATCAGTGAATTTTAATGAAGAGCCTGAAATATTTCAGCACTTACAGAGGAATCAATGTCAGCCTGCCTTTGATAATCATTTAGCAACAGAATGTAATTATAATCTATTCATACAATGAGAGCTTTATTTGCTTTGTTTCTGGGCATCACATTACAGCGTGGATTTTTCCAATATGTGTTAATTATGCAAAGAAACAGACTAAGAGCCGCCTGCAGCCAGAAATCAACGACTACTTAAAGCCGAACGCATTTTAATCTGTGGCACGTCTTGAATGCCGGGCTGATCCTCCTCAGCCTCGGTTGTTTGCCTGCAGTGTCTGAGATCCTTGCAGGCTTTGGGCCCTGTTCCCTCCAAGTGACTTCCTGTGTCTCATTTCCTCCTGAAGTGAGAGTGGCTTTGGCAAACGCAAATACAGTTAATCAGATGATGAGGATTTTTCATTTCCTGTCATGCCAGTCTGGCCACAGAACATGCATCCATATTAATAGGCTGGAAGTGATGATTCAATAACTTAATTCCAGAGTAATAGAGAGAGAAAGTCCTTAGATCTCTGTCCAGCATCTTACGACGACGCATCTGTGATCTGCTGCTTCTATCTCACGTTTCAGAGTATTTTAAAAGCTCTTAATGCTTTAACTGGACCACGTTGCATGAACTTTAACAAGATAAACCAAGAAGCTGGTCATGGGATATCAAAAGTGGTTTTCAGATTTTTGAAATTGAAATTTTTGGATTTATGAAAGTGTATTTTCAAAAATGTACACCTGCTCCCAACTATGTGTAAATGTTGTGAACATCTGAACGTTTTGTTTTCTTTTAGTCAAACTGATGACACTCCCGTTTCACGATATAACTCGGTAATCTTTAAGATATTGAGGTTCAACTTATTTGGCTTGCTGTCCGCAGCGGAGGAGTTTGAGGAAGCGGCTTCAGCTCGAACTCTGATAAACCCCCAGGGTCTTGGAAGATGCTTGGAAGATAATTATGAATGGCAAGATACATAAATTATGTTGGAGTTGAGGAGATGGAGTGATGACAAAACAGCTGATGCACTGCTTATGTGCATCAGCAGTTAAAGGGATCGTGTGCAGGTTTACTGTCATATGCAGAAGCCATTCCGGACAGATGACATAGGATGTATGTGCAGCGTATGCGCCGATGAGAACTGACAAACTTGGAAGTGCAGAGGAGAGAGCAAAACAAAAAGCCAGTCACGAATGAAAGTACAAAATGAGGATTTGTAAAGAAAAATGTCGGAGGATTTCGATATAAGCCAAAGTAAGTAAGGTAAAGTAAGGTAACTGCTTCCTTTGCTCCTGTAAACAAACGTTGGTTCTCGCGAGACTAGCATATTCTCATCGGCGCATACGCTACGCATACATCCTATGTCATCTTCCCGGAACGGCTTCCACGTACGATAGTTAGCGGAAGTTAGAGAAAACAGGTTATAATGTTTTAAATGTGGATATTTTTCTTACAAAAACACATCGATTCACTACAGGAGGCCTTTATTCACACCCCAGAGCCGTGTGAGGCTCACTTTCTCTTATGGATGGAGGCCCTTTATTGGACTTCTTTTGGACCGTTGAATGAAAACACCCACCCACTGCCATTATAAAGCTTGGAAGAGCAAGGACATTTTAAAATATAACTCTGATTGGATTCGTCTGAAAGAAGAAAGTCATATACACCTAGGATGCCTTGAGGGTGAGTAAATCATGGGCTAATTTTTTATTTTTGGGTGAACTATCCATTTAACTGAAAGATTAGATGTTTTCACTGCATTTAGGAATTGTATAAAATCTAATTAATTAGTTAAATTTCAAAATAAATTTCTGTGCAGTCCGTTTTCCTTTTGATTATGGATTACTGGTGGTCTATCATGAGCACCAGTATCTGTAAGCTTAACACTTTTACTAAATAATCATTTTTAGTCTTGTGGCCAATTTGGGGGCATTTACACAACACTGTTTTCAACTAAAAACTGATCTTTTTTTACGCTAGGGCCATTTATTTATACAACAACAGCGTTTTGCAGGCCTGAAAACCCAAACTTTTGAAAACGGGTTTTATAGTGCAAGTTTTTGAAAATTATGCCATTATCATCTCTACAAAAATTGAATAAAAAATGTATCTCTAAAAAACAAAAATATTGTCTCTAAAAAAAAACTACAAAAATGCGAATTTGCAAAAACTGTGATATCTTGCATACACTCTAAAAAATGCTGGGTTGTTTCAACCCAATGTTGGGTCAAATATGGACTAACCCAACTGTTGGATTAAAAAGTTAATTTAAAAATGTAACCAAAATGTAACCCAACAGTTGGGTTAGTCCATATTTGACCCAACATTGGGTTGAAACAACCCAGCACCTTGAGGGGGAGTAAATCATGGGCTAATTTTTTATTTTTGGGTGAACTATCCATTTAACTGAAAGATTAGATGTTTTCACTGCATTTAGGAATTGTATAAAATCTAATTAATTAGTTAAATTTCAAAATAAATTTCTGTGCAGTCCGTTTTCCTTTTGATTATGGATTACTGGTGGTCTATCATGAGCACCAGTATCTGTAAGCTTAACACTTTTACTAAATAATCATTTTTAGTCTTGTGGCCAATTTGGGGGCATTTACACAACACTGTTTTCAACTAAAAACTGATCTTTTTTTACGCTAGGGCCATTTATTTATACAACAACAGCGTTTTGCAGGCCTGAAAACCCAAACTTTTGAAAACGGGTTTTATAGTGCAAGTTTTTGAAAATTATGCCATTATCATCTCTACAAAAATTGAATAAAAAATGTATCTCTAAAAAACAAAAATATTGTCTCTAAAAAAAAACTACAAAAATGCGAATTTGCAAAAACTGTGATATCTTGCATACACTCTAAAAAATGCTGGGTTGTTTCAACCCAATGTTGGGTCAAATATGGACTAACCCAACTGTTGGGTTACATTTTGGTTACATTTTTAAATTAACTTTTTAATCCAACAGTTGGGTTAGTCCATATTTGACCCAACATTGGGTTGAAACAACCCAGCATTTTTTAGAGTGTATGCATACTTTCGCCATCTTGACATCGCCAACTACTGGTCTGGCATGCATAATAATAATATAGTGTTTTTAACGTTAGTCGTTTTTTTTTTGTGTGGATCCGTGTGAACGGGGACCGTTTTCACAACATTGCTGCTTGTGTGTGAAACTTTTCAAAAACTTCATAGAAAAACTTTACATTATATTGTGTTAATGTTGTCATGTCAACTTACCCTTTGTCTCTTGTGCATTTATGCAACATACTTCAGCCAAACCGGAGAATGCATGACATTCCTGTACGCATAATTCACATAGTTGTAATTCATGGGCAGGTATTATGCTAATTGTGGATGAGTGTGCAATTGTGCACCACTTACAAGTGACTGGAATTTATTAACATGCACGTTTAACTATCAAATCCAAGTTTTGTGAACCTGGAGGAGCGTTTTCAGGAAGATCCCTTTTACATGCAAATTACTCTGAATTTACCCATATATATATATATATATACACACCCATGTGTGTATGCCCTTTCAATAGAAATCTTTAAAAAAAAAAAAAAAGTGTTTAAAGTTTCAGAGGAAATGGTTACTAACTGCTGATATATGTAAACTGAGCCACCCGCTTCGAATGTTATCAGTCGATTGAGTGACTGAGATGAAAATAATACACGTATTTTACAGCAACTACTAGCATCAAGAGGCATGTGATCAAATAAGCACTTTCTGTTTCCCGATCAGAGATCGGAGGGGAAAACATGCAATTGACTCACACAGTGAAAAGAGGGGAAAAAACAGATGCAAGGAAAACACAGTGCACTCAGCAGGATCTGGCAGCATCCAGCTGTCTGTTTTCTGGATATAAATGGCTGAAATTATTAGTATCACTGTCCGCTGATAAATGGGTTATTCACAGGACCCTCATGCTAGCTGGCTTCCTCTAGATATCTGAGCATCATCAGCAGTAACATGTCACTAGTTTTTATGCATACGAGTACAAACTGAATATTAAACAAAACAAAGTGCAGAAGAATAATATTTGGATGAATATTACACTGCTTTGTGGGATCAGTCCCAGTATATTTCACTTTGCAGCATTAAGAATATTTCATTTAATACGAAATTTTTAAATTAGCGCCTGGTAATTGAACCATTTTTAAAAACAGCTTTTAGACCAATATATGCAACTTGCACAATGGAGTGCTTATTGGACTAGACTGCTTTTATATTCTGCACTTTTGTGTTGCTATAAAAGGTCTAATTTCTTTGATAGGAAAGAATTGTTCATTAGAAATATTGCTACCATCCTGTTCCCTCCCACGTCAGTGCAACTCACCTTTCTGACTGAACTGCTGAAATAATTCCAAGTGTATGAACAACTAAATCCAGAGAATCCAGGCTATGGTGAAATGTATACAGTAATGCCACTACAGTTTAATATGGTATTTATGACAGCACATAATGCCTAAAATAAGGGTTGAGTCTGAATTTGAATCTGGTGCCCATAATTGCTGGAACACACTTCTGAAAACGTTATGAATGCAAATGCATACATAAATTGCAGAGCTGAATTTCTAGTCTTGATTGTTCTTTTAATTTTTGTAATGTTTTATGCTACCTAATGATCTGGTTTACCTCAGTAATAAGATTTGGGTTTTCAATCTCGAGGGGCTCAGACTGGTAGAAAAATAAATGCAGACAAACCTAAGCACATTTACAAAATTACTGCAGGCTTTGACCTTTCTAATACTTTCCCCATTTCTTATGCTAGGCTGTCAGCACTCTCCAGTTTAAGATAAGACTGACAGGCATTTTACACTACATTTACATATACCAGATCCATACACAGATACCATATTTGTCCAAAGCAGCTCATAAATAAGGAACACAACTGCATTAGTAATTGTAACATGATATAAGCATGATACCCAACAAGACAATGTCAAAACCAAGAACTCACCAGAACAGAAACGGCCAAAATACAGGTGTGCAGTGTGCACAATTAACATGGAAACAACCAGCATTTACAATGACTCAAATATTCTTTCAAAATACAAGACACAACCAATTTCAAAACAAAAGCCTGGCCTAAACTAAAAGACTTCGTCTCATAAAAAAGTGTCATGCAATAAGCATGATGTGTATGACACCCCTAGTAAAAAAAGTCATATATTTAAAGTACATTTATTTCATACTAAGTATAGTTCAAATCTATTAACATATTTACTGACATATCACTTAAAACTATAAAAATTATAATACATTTTTGGAGTACTAGTTGTGCACAATGCACATTTCTTAATATTAAGCCTAAAGAGAGTTTTATTGATGAGGATTGTATGATCTTTGAATAATATCGATCTTTAAATGCAATATATTTAAAGTGTACCTAAAGTCAAATATACTTAAAGGGATAGTTCACCCAAAAATGAAAATTCTGTCATTAATTACTCATACTCATGTCGTTCCAAACCCGTAAGACCTCATCTTCGGAATGCAAATTAAGATATTTTTGATGAATTCAGAGAGCTCTCTGACCCTCCCATAGACAGGTCCATAAACTTTGCAAGGACATACTAAGCTACGAAATTTTTACGAAGCTACGAAATTACTTTTTGTTCGCAAAGAAAACAAAAATAATGACTTTATTCAACAATTTGTCTCCTTCGGGTCACCAGAGCCATTTTGGAGAGTATCCACTGAACGTAAACATCGTATGCTGTTCTTTGTCAACTGCGCCACAGGTACAATTGCAGGGTATTTCTATTAAGTACATACATATGTAAATGTATTTGTAGTATACTTAGCATGAAATAAATGTATTTCAAATACATTTATTTTTCACAAGGGACAATATGTGAGATGTTCAGAATACACACAATGTACACATAAAATATACACATTATTTACAATATATTGTGAATTTATTACAGATAAAAATGAATTTAACTGTGCCTAGTCTCTGCTTATCTTCCTTTTTTTTTCTGTCACTTTCCCTAATCACCACTCCTTTATCCTGTATTCCTTCTCCAGCAAAGCACACTGCCACCGTGCAGTAAACCGCTCTGCCACAATCACTTTGCCTTCATAATATCCAATTAAGCACACCAAGCTTGAGAAAAAGGGCTACAGTGTTTACATTTGAAGGCAAGGCAGATGTGTGTGCTGACCACAGACAGCTTTATATAAAGCACGAGACCCTGTTACTATGCTGTGGCACTTCAGAACATGCTGCTACTTTTTGATGTGGATATGCAGGAGAAGGCTATAGAATCAACAGCAGAAATATCAGTTAATAACTTTCAAGACACACCACTTTAAAAGCACAGTTATCAGTCTATGCATATGATTAATACTTATGCATGACATTGCATAGGCAGATAGGCACTATCCAGATGTGTTTTAAAGATTCAAACATATTGGTTGACAAAATCTGTAAATTAATTTTTAATCTTAAACTTACAATCTTAAAGCATCATAGAGCTCAATGAAAAAACTAATTATGATGTCTATTATTAAATTAGAATATTCAGGATGTTATTTATTTATTTGTTTGTTTATTAATAAATTAATTGATTTAATTTTTAGTAAATAAGAGTAATCATTTTAAATAAGATTTTGAACTTTATATCATCAAAGAAAAATCCTGAAAAAATGTATTGCGGTTTCCCCTATAATATTAAGCCACACAATTGTTTTGATAATAATAAGTAAAGAAAATTAAGCAGCACAACATATTTAAAAATGTGTTTTGAGCACCAAATCAGCATATTAGAATGATTTCTGAAGGATCATGTGACACTGAAGACCGGAGTAAAGACTGCTGAGAATTCAGCTTTGCCACCACAGGAATAAATTACATTTTAAAATATATTTAAATAGAAAATAGTTTTGTAATTGTAATAATATTTCATAATATTACTGTTTTACTGTATTTTTGCAGCCTTGGTGAGCATAAGAGACTTCTTTCAAAAATCTTACCAGCCCCAAACTTTCAGCTTGTAGTGTATAGCTTTATTTACAGTGTTTTTCCAGTATCCAGAATAAATTCCAGTCAGAGAAAATGAAATAGTCCGTCATAGGTGGGTTATACAGTTTCAGATATACCATTACATTACTTTTACAAGGGATCCAAGTTATAAATCGAGCACAAATATTAGTTAATTACTGTACCATTGCATCAGACTGTACTTCACTGGAGAAATAAGGCTCAACTTCAAGTTTTCATTATTAGTCATAAATGAAAGTGAATGCAGTGCTGCCGTTCCAGTGGTCATAACCTCAGACTGCTGATTAAGGCCTCGCTGACACTTAATCTGAAATTGATGTGCTGCCGCTAGACTGAGCTAAACTCCCTTGGTGGTTTTACACTGCAAATACACAAGCTTTCTATTTTATCCATGAGAGTTCATATGGTTTTTTCACAGACACATATACGACAGTGAGATAATCTTAAACCCATCTACCAGTGGTCCTGGATTCATTAATTTCCAGGAAGTGTAAATTTCCTTAATGTGAAACATCCCATAACCACAGCGACTGACCAAGCTTAATGAACCTTAGGAATTACAGCCGCTATGGCCATAGAGTTACCTGGCCATACTGATATTACACACAGGCTACCGTCCCCAGTGAGACAGTTCAAGGAAAAGCAAAGCAGATGAAATACTTTCAATATGCAAAAATGTCTCCTTCAGGCATAAATAGGTAGAAAGGCATTATATCGTTATCTGCTAAAAAATGAAGCACTGAAGTCATTATGGTGCCGCCAATGGAGTAACATTTTAATAAACTAATGTTCTCCCTTCTGCTTCTCATTGTATTTTAATGTCCACAAGTCACTACAATAATAAAATTTACCCCTGAAGTAACACAAACTCTGTCCCAAATAAGAAAACAACAAAAATGGCATTACACTGGTTCTGTATGTGAATCCATTTTTGGAAACCAGTTAATGCAAGTTAGCATTTAACAAGTGTTAATGCTGCAAAGCAGCAAAATAATAACATTTACATATTTATGTACTTAATTAAAAAATACCCTGCAATTGTACTTTTATTATACTAAACTGGTATACTTCAAATCTGCTAAATTGGAACAACTAATTTTGTACTTACTGCGCTTCAATTGTGCGGAAGTAGTGCTGAAGTCCAACTAAAGATGTGCTGAAGTATATCTGATTGTGCTAAAGTGGAACTATTGCAAGTATACTTCAGGTACACTTAAAATATATTGCTGATATTATTCAGATCACACAATCCTCATCAATAGTGACGTTAAAACACATGTTAGGCTTAATATTAAGAAACGTGCATTGTGGACAAGTTGTACTACAAATAAAGTATAAGTATAATTTTATATGTATATTAGTAAGTCTAGAGCGATGTCAATAAAGATGTTAATAGATTTGAACTATACTTAGTATGAAATAAATGTATTTTAAACATATTACTTAGGGGCGTCAAGGGCAACCACACTAAAAATAGGTTTTATTTTTAATATGTTTTTAGCCATGAAAAAGATTTTCAAGATTAGTTTTTTAGTTTTTAGTTTTTCTTTTTACTTCATTTTAAAACATCTCTAAAATATTTGTATGTTATAAGTTATTATTAGTAGTATTTTTTATTATTATAACTTTATCTTTACCTTTTTTTAGGTGCAGGTGCTTCATAATTCATAATTTGAGAAGCTGTTGAGTTTCAAATCACAGTTGTGCCCAAAGGTGCTAAAAGAGATGGCTTCTAAATTGTTATAGATAACCAAATTATTACGAAATTACGATATAAGGAAGCCAGAGTCCACTGAAATCGCTGGGGAAATCTGTTGCTCTATTCATAACCTCTGATTCAGTAATTACAGTAGATCAATCTTTGACACAATTAAGTGTCAGAATCCAATAGAAAATGTTTCTAGATAGAAGAAATCAATCTTTGCGTAACTATCTGACACTGTTGACAGGCCATTTCCATCAAACAGATAGTAAATAAAATGCTGAGTAAGAGGTGCGGGTGATATAACATGAAAAATATCCATTTGAGCTTCAGAAGTAACAGTTAGCAAACATCTCCTCTCAGTGTTGACTGTCCCCTCGTCGAACGACAGAGGGAGGCACAGAGAGAGAGACGCTTTGACGGGCTGTCATAGAACACGTCATAGAACTCCATGGCTGCTCTCCACTGATGCTAATTACAGGTGACAGGGCTAAGTACAAGGCTTTACACATGATAACGATGACTCTAGAGGAAGTTCTTCATGGTCTCCTTTACAGCCAGGCTGACAGCCGCCATTATGCATGCTGGGATTTTGTCAGGATTCACTGATGAAGATGGCTACTCAAAAAAAAAAGAGGAGAAGAGGACATACTTACAGTATTGCCTGAGGTGCGCAGACACTGTATAGAGCCTGTCGGTTCATCAGGGTACTGAAAAAGAAAGCTTTATTTAACATTTTGATGTGTGCTATTGTTTAGTTTGATGTATAAATTAAATAAACAATAACTAAATTGCTTCATCATTTCAACACTTGTGACAAAATATCATTGCCACCTGTATTTATATATCATGTAATGTTAAAATCAGACTGGAGATCTTTTTAATATGCAATTTTATTCTCCTAAATAATATCATTCATTTGAGAATGGAAAAATACCTGTCATTACCATTTATCTTAATGTAAATTGGCCTACAAAAAATAAAAAAATTGCTCATAACACACTACACCAATATCGTGGCTACACTTTTTTTTCTAGGCAGTTGATATAACATTTATTTCATTTCAAATTTTTGAGATGACCATTTTAAACAGGATTTTTGATATTTGTCACGGCTCGCTACTGTGAGGAGCACGGAGCAAGGAACGAGGAGACGCAGAATCGAATTCAAACTTATAGACTTTAATAATATCCAGGGAAACAGGAAAACAAACGTAGCAAGGGTTGACATCAGGGAGAACAGAACGGGCTAGAACTCAAATAGGGCAGATAACGAGGGGCAGACAGGTGAGAAGTATAACTAATCACAAGGAACAAATGGAACTAAATGAGGACATGAACCGGAAGGACCAAATAAGGACAAACAGGAACATACACGTGACATTACTCCCCCATCCCGGAAGGCGCGTCCCGCACCGTAACGGTTACACCGGGGTGGGGGGGGTAGGGAGCTCCGGGAGCCATGGCGGAGCAAGCAGTTCAGGTTGCCATGGCAGAGCTGGTAGCTCAGGAGGCCATGGCGGATCCTCCGTGACCTTAGCTGGCTCGGCCACCACGGCCACGGGCATATGCCCCCCTAAATAATTTTCTTGGGGGAAATGAGGAATTCAGGGGGGCGCTCTGGAGGAGCAGGCACTTGAGGGCGCTCTGGAGGAGCGGGCGCTTGAGGGCGCTCTGGAGACGAAGGAGGGCTGGACGGGACCAGCAGAGGCGAAGGAGACTCAGGAGACGATGGAGAGCTGGACGGGACCAGCGGAGACGAAGGAGAACTTTCTGGAGCGGATTCTGGGGTGAGGATAGGAGCCGAGAACTCTGGAGGTAGCACCATGTCCAAGAGAGCCGAGTCAGCGGCGGCCGACGGGCTTGACGTAGGAGAGGCGAGCTGGTTCTGGAACGGGGATGGACACTCTCCAGACACCGGAGGATCCCTTCTCTCCAGCTCAGTCCAGTGGTGTCTGGGAGGTTCACGGGGTGATGATAGTTGGCCCCGATCCAGAACAGAGAGTTAATTGTGGCATTGTCCAACACCGCAGTAGCGGCAAGCCCGCAGAATTCCTAGGCGAACTCTATGAAGGGAAGATCCCTGCGGGCTAGAGCGGAGAACCGAGCGGCTATTTCCATGGCCGCGGAGAGAAATAGGTTAACCAAAAAAACTTTCAAAAACAGAAAAGAAACACAGGGAGGAGAGACACCGCTCACTTTTTGTTGGTCTGGAATTCTGTCACGGTCCGCTACTGTGAGGAGCACGGAACGAGGAGACGCAGAGTCGAATTCAAACTTATAGACTTGAATAATATCCAAGGAAACAGAAAAACACACGTAGCAAAGGTAGACATGAACAATTCCAGACAAAGGAGTCCAGCTTAGTCCAGTGGTGTCTGGGAGGTCCACGGGGCGGTGGTAATTAGACCCGATCCAGAACAGAGAGTTGAGCGTCGCGTCGCGTCGTCTAACGCCCGCAGAACTCCCACGCATACTCCACAAACGGGAGATCCAGGCGAGCTAGGGCGGCAAACTGAGCGGCAACTTCCATAGTCGCGGGGAGAAACTGGGAAAACAAAAAACTTTCAACAAATGAAAACAAAACCGGGAGAAGAGGCGCCGCTTCCTCCTTGTTTTAGGTCTGGAATTCTGTCACGGCTCGCTACTGCCAGTCCCTGAGCTCATTCTTTCAAATGGCATGGATATGCAAGGCATTGATATCTGGACTGAACGCAGTGAGCGAGAGCATGGAAGTATGAACAGCCAAGCAGAGGACAAATGCAGCAGCTACAAAAGCAACATGCCATAAAAACAAGCATGAGGCAACACACAGGTGTACATGACGTAGCAGTACTGCATCAGTGTTATCAGTCAAAGTCAATGCTGCTCCAGTTACCAGGGAGAAAAACGTGGGTGCACAACCCATTTGACATCTGATGACCAAAGGAGGCTTAGAAGTAGTTCTGACAAGTGTGTTAGATCATTTGTACAGAAAACCTAGGAGAAAAACCTTCGCTGAAAGGTTGCTGTGACGAGGGGGGCGGGGCCGAGAGCCGTGGGAACGGAGCGAGGCCGGTGGAGTAATTGATAATGAGCGACACCTGCACCACTCACCGGTCTCGAGTCTCACGGAGGAGCTCCGGAAGGATAAAAAGGAGGGGTGACGACAGTGAAAGAGGAGAGAGGACAGAGGACCAGGCCTGGACTTTATTCATTCTTTTTCAATGGTGCTGAGGAGATCGGGCAGCAGGAACAAGCGGAGAGACCGGTGAGTGGTGCAGGTGTCGCTCATTATCAATTACTCCACCGGCCTCGCTCCGTTCCCACGGCTCTCGGCCCCGCCCCCCTCGTCACAGCTGCTCTCAGGACAAGAGTTGTAATATCAGAATGTTCATTTAAAAGTGCACTTTAGTTCAAAAGAATAAACCCAAAAATGAACATTTGCTGAAAATTTACCAACCAAGATATTGATGAACTTACAAACATGCAGATTTTCACTTCCCATTACATTAGTTGATGGACTAGAGTTGTGTGGATCACTCTTAAAAAATAAAGGTGCTTCACAATGCCATAGAAGAACCTTTTTGTCTAAATGGTTCCATAAAGTATCTTTAACATCTGAAGAACCTTTCTGTTTCACAAAAGGTCCTTTGTGGCGAAAGAAGGTTCTTCAAATTACAAAAAGGTAAGAAAGAGATGGTTCTTTAAAGAACCTTTGACTGAATGGTTCACTGTGGAACCAAAAATGGTTCTTCTATGGCATCGCTGTGAAGAATCTTTAAAGCACCTTTATTTTTAAGAGTGATCAGCGTATTATTATTATTATTATTATTATTATTATTATTATTATTATTATGATGGTTTAACAGCTGTTTGCACCTATTCACTGCAGATGATCCATTGGTGAAAGAGTGATGTAATGCTACATTTCTGTTCCAATGAAGAAACAAACTCCTCTACTTCTTAGGTGGCCTGAGGGTGAGTACATTTTCAGCCAATTAAAATTTTTGGGTGAACTTTTCCTGAAGCTTTTATACCTGAAAAATAAAAATGTTATTGCTTAGAGGATGTTCTTTCATAAGTCAGGAGACTTAAAGAAGCCACTGCTTGTTACTATCATATAGTATGGTACATTTTGCTGGGATAATAGATTTATATTGTAGCTTTGCCCATTATTACTTAGAGTGTTATTTAGTTGTGTTATGCATATTAAAAGTAAAAAAAAGGGGGTCTTTAAAGGGGAACACTAATTAGATTGTACCTCATTATGTTATCAATGTTTATACCAAACAAAATTCATAATCTAACTACACTTAGAAATTGCACTCTTTGTAGCACTAATTAAAATCACACAGCCAACAAATCCATTTATCTTTAATTGAATCTTCTTAAGTGCACTGGTCCTTTTGCCTCTTGCCCCACTAGAAACGGCACTGAAAGAACGGAAAGAGCTGAAAGATGCAGTTGGGAACACAGGGAATATTAGCATTTATAGGGTTTGCTCAACACCTGGCTCTAATAAGCAACTTATGCAGTTCCATTCTTTTTGTTTTTATTTGCGTATGATGGAGAAATTAGTTCCTGTCCATCAAACCCAATGGAGCTGTCACAAGCAATGAAGTAGTCCATTTGTTAGTGGACATACTTGCACACTGCATTCTACAACACTAGTAAAACAGGGGGGTGAGGTGGGCTATAAATCAATATACATTGGACACAGTCCACTTCCCACCCCAGCAGTTGTCTTGAGCTGTACTTTGTGAAATCAACCGATGGAAAAAAAAGTCACAACAACCCAAAATAAGTTGCTGGATGTGTTTCAGCATGAGAAGGTCCATCACGTGTCATTACACTGAAATGATTGACAGGGCCTCCTAAACCGGCCTAACGCGATCCGATTAAAAATGGAAATAAACACAAAGACGAAAAGGGGTTTTCAAGCATCGAAAAATAAATGTAACTCTGCTTTAAATGTATTTATTTATTTTTATGTACATTAGAATGTGTCCTTTTTGTTTTAATTGCTATTTTTTCTGAGCAAAAAATAATGACTATCATGTATTTTACCGTGCATGATTTACAGAAGACACCCACTAAAATCCCATTTAGTGTGACAATAGTTTATAAATAATCTTGTCAGGCATATTTAGAACAATAATCATTTGATGACATATTAAAAGACTCTATTTGAAGATCACAGTCAAGCCCCAAAATACTAATTAATTGTAATTTGAAATCTTTATACTATCCTTCAAACCACTAGGTTTTAACCATTTGTCTGCAAGTTTTTGTAAGGAAGTGAAAATCATTAAAAAAAGTAATAAAATTTAGTATGATCAAAAATAATTTGATTTATAATAATCAGGTCACTATAATTGTTTAATTTTTACATAAATATATCTGCTACACTAAATGACCATGGTTTATTACTTTATTATGGATGTTTTGCCAAAAGTGAAAGAATATTGTCATTGTTCCCATAATTCCAATGTTTTTAGTATTAGTCTGTAATATTGTGAATTAGTCTCATTAAATTTGTTTTAATAATAATCCTAAGTAAATGATGGCAGAAGCAGATGTTGAAAATTAATAAGCATTTATACTGTTTGATGCACACTGCCCTTCTTGCAAAGCTCGTCACTTTGTTTCTGATGTGCCTGACCCCAAATATTACTGCTTGCAGCTATATTTATGAATACTTTCTGTTTGCCAACATAAATGACATTATCAGGATGGGTATTTAGGGTATTTTTGAGAATCCCCTCAATGGCCTCTCTTGAACTTGTAGGTGAACTTGACATAGTGAGGGGGGCTCTGTTGAGAAATATTGGTAAATTGTATTATTCTGACTGTTGAAATCCTCAATACCTTTCTCGTCTTCTTGCTAAGAATGCCTCTACAGCTACTGGGTCAGCAATGACTTTTTGGCAGTGCCTAACAACTCTTTTAGTTCATGGACATCTATATAAAAATAAATAAAACAATACAAAAATGCATTAAAATATTAATATTAATTAGGTTTAAAATATGTGTCAGTGCTTAAAGGGTTAGTTCACCCAAAAATGAAAATTAGCCTGTGTTTTACTCACCCTCGAAGCATCCTTAGGTGTATGTGACTTTCTTCTTTCAGACGAATCCAGTTGAAGTTATATTAAAAATTGTCCTGGCCCCTCCAAGTTCTTTTTTGATGATGTCACAGACTGTCAAAAAAGTCTTCATAACTTCATGAAGAAGTCTTTTTTAACAGTTTAGAACATTGTATTACCCACAATATTGACATTGTATTTTCACAAAAAAAAAAATAAAAAATTAAACATGGAAGTAGACCTGCATTTAAATGTTTCCTATGTATATAAAATCACTTTTGAAAATTTAATTTAATGCGGACACCAAAATCGTGATGTCTTGTCTTTGAAGGCGTTTTCTCTTATTTTAATATGTTGTGAGAGGGATGTTACTAATATTTTTATAGCAGCTATAACACATACACATCTTCAGCCCGGTATTGATTTGGTCAGATTCAGCTGTTGATGATTGGAAAGTCTTCTTGACAGAGATCACATGACACTCGGACAACCAGGATAAAGCTGTCATTTCCTCTCTTCAGCATCTTGCCAAGCCAATCTCTGTCTCGTTTCCTTCAGTATTGCATCCTTTACCTCTTAACTGCTTACTTAGACAAAGGTGAAAAATATAGAGCCACATTTCACCTCACCGAGTATCTTTTTTCCCCCAGTCAAAAGACATCTAATTGCTAATCTATAATCCTTTTAATATGCTCTTGCCTTTTTCGATTGATCCTCTGCCAGGCGGAACAGCATGGCTGGGGGCTACATTAATCTTATTAAGGGTGGGTTTAGGATGGTGCCGCAAATCCAAACAGTGCTTTTACCCATACTATATTGCACGCCCCTCTCTCTCTTCCTTTCTTTACCTATCCTCGATACATCTCAATGCTAGACTCACCTTGCTTTTGTTTATCAGTGACAAACTTGACAAGCCCAGGTACAAAAGGGCTTTGTTGAGTGATGTTTTTTCATTAATATTTATGTTTATTTACGGTGAGAGTGAATGATAATAACGGGCCGGTATTTCTCTCTCTCTGTCGTGCGCGCACATACACACGCACAAACACACAGACAGACACACACACAGACAGACACACACACACACACACACACACACACACACTGCAAAACATCATACTCTTTCTATATTATTCAGACAGCCCACTCGCACAACTGTAATGTTGCCCTTGCCTTTCTAAGATGGATCTGGAGGTCAAGTAACACTTGACTTATATTATTAAGGTGTATTCTTGGTTATGATGGTCTTTGTTTGAGAATGTAGACATTTTTTGTCTAACTTTAAAGCTGCTTTTTTAATGTTTGTAGTTTTAGTTAACTTTGATAAACCTGCATGCAGTCAGGCTTTACTCTTTTGAATTAATTAGTTACACTACCAAACTGCTAAGAAAAAGTATTTGACAACACTGAGGCTAATTAAGGGTGCAACATCTTTTAAAATATAACTACAAACTGGTATGTTTTTTTTTTTAACAATCAGAGCAGTATTTATTTGGCACAAAAACAATGCATCTCAGCAAGGGCGACAGCATTAAACTCATAGAAGAAATGTACTACAAATGCAACAAATAAAACTATAAACACTCTAATTGGGCCTGTAATTGAGTCAAACACACACTGACAAACAGCAGCATTTAGCAGATGAATAAAAAGTAAAGCTGAATGCCAAACTCAGTGTGTCATGAACTTATTGGGAAAAGTAGCTTGAAAATCTAAACCATTTTGAAAACAGATACTGATACAGTTAGGCTACTATATAATGTGCATGTCCATAATACAGTAAATGCTATGTTTAACAAGGTAAACATTGTAAATTACAACATTTAGGCAATGTGTGCCCTGACAATATTTTTGACAATGAAATGCATGTTGTTTTATTGTATGATTATCTGTTGGGACATTAATTAAAGTACTACCAATTTACTGCACTGCAGTTTACTGATGTGATAGCTGACATTACCTGATATATCTTCAGAAATGTGCTACTCTGTTCACGTAACCATGTTTAATACAGACAGATACAGTGGAAAAAATGTAAAATCTTCACAATTTTCCTTTTTTTCATCACACTGTGGTTTAGAGTGAAGTGGTCTTTTCCCCTCTGGATCACTTCATTACATCTAGTCCAGAGAACCAGCTGAGAAAAAGACACTTGCAGCCATGAGGCACATGGTTAATTTCTGCATAAGGGATCAGCAATCCTTGAAAACAATGTCCACACTCTATTCAAGTGCTCAAAATCTTTCTTTAGTAAGGATTTGTTTTACAGTAAGTTGCTGATGTGTATAGACTAATAAAACTTTAAACAGTTTAATTTGGTAAGCATGGAAAATGATCTGAAGTGCTTTAACAAATTTTTCCTGGTGCTGTAAACTGTCAACTGCCCTAGAATTTCCGCTATGACTATGTTGGTGCATTCAAGTCCTCCTAGAAAATTCGTATTTAAAAGTTATTTATTTACTCATTATTTACTCATGCAACGTCACATATTCAAATCAGATGTATAAGACAGACCTAGCCCAAACAAAACAAAATAATTATATTGTAAAGAATAAACCCAAATAACGTCTTAATTCAAAATTATGAAAAATAAAGTTAGCGTCTGTCATTTACAACTACATGGCATAAAAAATAATGTGTAGTTATAAAATACAGCATGTAAAATCAAATTATCTTGAAAACCCATTCATTACCATTCACTACAGACTTGAAAACGTCACAACACGTGCATCATCTAGAATTCCGACTAATAGCAACTTTGAACTCCTAATTACGATTATTCCGAATCCGACCTCATAAAACTTCATAAGCGCCGCAGCAAAAATGGCTGCCCACTGCTCCGGGTGTGTGTTCACGGTGTGTGTGTGTTCACTGCTGTGTGTGTGCACTTTGGATGGGTTAAATGCAGAGCACTAATTCCGAGTATGGGTCACCATACTTGGCCACATGTCACGTCACAAAATAAGTGAATTAGACACGCCCCTTCTTTCTTTAGCAATATATTTACCTGCCCCGCAGACGCAAGATAAGCACCTGTTTTGAAGATCCTCTGCTCCTTCCAGCGATGAAAAGCTTGACCGTCTTGCTTCTTTTTGTTCACGTCGCCTTTTGACATCTTTATTGTCCATTTAAATGTACTGTTTGAACACATTTCGCCCCCTCCAAACTCATAAAAACTCTTTCAGTGCCTGTTGCCCATATATGGAGTGCGCTCCGTAAACGTGCAAAATGGTTGAGAGGCAGACAACTCCTCAAAAGCCTTCTGATTGGCTAAACAAAGAACCTAATCCCGGGGTTATTTGTTATTTATTTTAGTGGCCTGTGTGACCTCAATGTGAGTCTAATGATAGTGATATCTTTCTGCAGTAGTGTTATCTTTCTTCATTTCTACATTTCCTGCATGCCATTCCATAAGAGAGAGAGAGAGAGAGAGAGACAACTAAAGCATTAGATTAGATGCATTAGAAATACAAAATACAGAATATAAATATAAGAATAAATTAAAAATATAAAAGAGGTCATATTCGATCATTTTTTAATTTTATTATTTTTCCTTTTGTTCACTTCTAATACAAAACCAGTAATAAGAGTAATTTTTTTTAAATTGAGTTGAATAAATAAGCTTTCCATTGATTTATGGTTTGTTAGGATAGGACAATATTTGGCCGAGATACAACTATTTGAAAATCTGAGGGAGCAAAAAATAAAAAATTCAAAATATTGAGAACAATCACCTTTAAAGTTGTCCAAATTAAGTTCTTAGCAATGCATGTTACTAATCAAAAATTAAGTTTTGATATATTTACGGTAGGAAATTTACAAAATATCTTCATGGAATATGAATTTTAGTTAATATCCTAATGATTTTTGGCATAAAAGAAAAATCAGTAATTTTGGCTCATACAATGCATTTTTGGCTATTGCTACATATACCCGTGTGACTTCTGACTGGTTTTGTGCTCCAGGGTCACATATTAGTTTATTTATTTTTTTTTTATATATTTTTGGGGATAAAGTCTTATTAAAATGTTATATTACCCCTCTTCTGACCACCAAAATAAATCCAGCTATGTTATTAAATGTCTTTTCTCCCTTTCTTAGAACCATTAACAGCCAAGAATATGAGATAGGCCTGGATGTTTATATGGGAAAGACATTAATCTCTGTTACATCATACAGTTGCATAAAGTGCAGAGCAAGTAATTTCTACAACCAAATTTTCATAAACTGCCATTTTATTATGAGGAAGAGCATTTCTAATAACAGAATGAACTCTTAAATTTAAAAAGGCCAACATAAAATTGATTGTAAATGATATGACGTTAATATTCCACTTTAAACTAACCAGTGTGTGCAGGTGAAATATTTAAAAATGTAGAAACAAAGCAAAAAAAAAAAAAAAGTCAATAAGCTCCAAATTACAAGCGAATTCTGATACAATCTGTCAAACATTTAAAACTCTAAAGCATGGCTCTGTGATGATATATCTGGTAATTAAATACATCACTTTTTATAGTTGTAGTACAAATGCCAAAGAAGCAGAAAGTGGCTGAAACAAAGCTGGAAATATCAGTAGTGTTTGAAAATGTAGGAAAATGTTGTATTGTGTCTCAAATGACACCTTCATGCATAATGCCTAATGTGGCGTGCTAACCTTCTGGCTGCTGGAGAGGGAGATGAATCCAGACAGCATGCAGAAATGGTAATGGAGGTGCTTTAGCAAAGGTTACCATCTCTCCACAGACCCAGCCCGGGCCGCTCCCTCACCTTCTTGCGTAAAAATCAAAGGAAATGTTACATCTGAATAAGCTGTAAATGCACAGAAAGTTCACACGGGTGACCCGCAGTGCTGCAATGAAAGCCGGGAACGCACTTTGGTAGAGAACCCTGAATGTATTTACAGCCATAAAATGTGTTTTGATTTGTCATTAGGAGTGCAGAGACTCAGAAATTGTGCTCAAAAATGTTTTATCTTTAAAAGCTAAAAAAATGAAGACGAAAGAAGACTATTCATTTTTTTTATGCTAGACATTCTTTTATCCTAATAACCCATATTTTATGTTCTTTCCTCACATTTAATAAACAAAAAGCGCAACGGCTATTTTGAAATTCCAGCGCTGTCCTGAGACGCCCCACTTCTAGTAATTGAATAGTGTGAGGGGGGGAACGTGCCCACCGCTGTGGCAAACTTTCAGGAAATGATGAGTAACAATTTTAAGGAGGAGCAGTAATGGCGCGTTCGCTCTCACAGTAGCAGAGATTCAGGAGTGATTAATGAAAACAAATTTTTCATGGCAATTAAAATGATTAAAGCTGGAGGGCCTTTTTACTGTTACCCTGAATTGCTCCAGGAACAAGGCGGCAACAAAGCTGCGAACCAAAATTGCATTAGTAGTGGAGGAGAACTGTATTAAAATGCAAATGTACAGCTGTTAATAGTTCTTCAAAAACCAATAATCCCCCACAGTCAGTCATGTGTCAGAATGGTTAATGGAAAAATATCCCAGAGGCACACATGGTCCTTTTCCATTCCGCTTCTGATTAAAACAGAAATTCTACAGAGGCAAAAGCAGAGCTCGGAGTGGGATGGGATCGGCTGGGATGGCTTAATGTTGGCAGGAGACCAAAACCCATTGTTCGGAATTTCCCTGACTTTAAGGCATGCTTTGTCCCCCCCTGGGACGGCTGTGAAGTGCTAAGCAGGGAAAGAAAGCTACTAAATCTGATCTGGAGGTATTAAAGCTATTTATCATGAAGGTGTTTAGCGCATAATCTGTATCGAGCAACATCTGAATTAAATACACATGATAGTCAGGCCCCTCCTTGCAACAGAAACGGGCTCAGCCGAAAGAGAGTGTGGGGTGCGGGCGTCATAATTGAATAAATACTGTGTTTGGTTATCCTGTCACTTAATTATGATTCTGCCGCAGGTTGTGTTATAGATGTCGAAGCGTTCTGACCCACCAGAGGGAGAAATGCTGTTCTGTCTCTCATTCCTGCGCAGGAGGGGAGCTGCCAATGGACCAAACAAGTTGATTAAGAACATTATCATTTAATAGGTTTTGGGGAACCAGCAACAACAAGCAAAACATATGATTTTTTATATATATCTTCACATAACATAATTAATTTTTTTTTATTTCACAGTTTTTTAGTGAAGTCTAGTTTAGTGGTTTTTAATCATAGCAAAGCAGTTTCAAAGGCCTAACAATGAAAGCAGTATAAAATATTATACATATATAGATTTGATGCACGGAAATATTGATATAAAGCTTAATTTTCTAGATAGATAGATAGATAGATAGATAGATAGATAGATAGATAGATAGATAGATTTATGTTTATGATTTATGTTGATTAGAAAGAAAAAATATAAGGCAAACTTCAGACAGCTCCAAAATGAGTCTGCCTGCAAAACCCCTGTAGACATGTGATGAAGACACAAACCTAGCACCCTCTTTAATTACTGATAAGTTGTGAGCCAGCTAAACTCTTTAGATTGCTCCCGCCGGAGGCCTTAATCACTTTAAGGCGGACCGCTGATCCTAACTGCTGCATTGGAGTGTTCTGTGGCAGTGAAACTATCGGTCTGCTGGCCTCACCCGATCCCATTTCCTGCTGCTGAGACAGTGCATCTGCAAATGAAAGATCTCCCTGCTCCTGCTGGGAAATGGAAAGTGGTTTTGTTTAGCGATAGTAAAAGAGATAGATTAAAATTTCTGTATAGTTTTAAATGGGCTTAAATATTTCACAGTTGTAATTTAGATTTCAATACCATTCTCTATCCCTTCTCTGACGCTTACAAATTAACAAGATAAGCGTGTAGAAAAAAAGGTTTTCATATCACATTCTGAGAAACACAATAATAATGACTCCACCTGATAAAACTTTCAGTATTTTATTCATTTGTACATCTCCATCCTCTTGTTCCCCTGAAAGTAAACATGATCATACAGATAAGTACTTCTAATATATATTTTTGACAGTTTTACAGCCCCTGTACAAGAGCATGGATTTCATTGAGTTCACATCTACATCAGCAACATCAGTTTCTTTGTCCAAAGAACCGAGAACAAGCATATATGGGATTGGGAGCTGAGAGGGAGAGAGCGAGAGTGTGGGGTTTTGGGTTAACAGACAATGAGTGAAGGCATATACAGAAGCAGCTCCATCAGGATCAACTATGTACAATACAAACCATTCATACAAATTAGGCTCTAGATATAGAATTAATTACATTACAGTGTATTATAAGTGACAATGAGCAAGCCCTCCAACCATTCCTGGATCGTATTAAACTACAGGACACAGCTCGGGCCGAACAATTCGCAATTATTACAGTACAGCTTCTTTGTAATAGGTAGAAAACATGCCTGTAGTTAAGGCCTGCTCATAACCAGCAGAACAAAGCCATTCTCCTCATCTTTGGGCCTTTGGGCTGGGAGGAATAACTCAAGAACGTGTGGGGACTCCAGGGCTGTTCAAAAGTTTGTAGGTGGAGGGAACATTGAGATTCTGATCGCGAATAATTCTCCTGCGACATCGCTTCTGAGGTGAGCTACCAGCTAAACGAAAAAGTCCTACTGTATCTACACCTTCGTGGCCTTTTGGCAGTTCTAATAACATGTACATACTTGTACAAATCAACTAATTAAACGAATATTCTGAAAATCAAACACTTGCACAATTCTAAATTAAAACGGAACATTACAAGACAAAATTGAGAGTTTACATGGTTATACAAGAAACACTCCAGTGGTAAAATAATATTCTAAGAACATTAAAATATATAAACAATACATTAACAATAATATGTGCTTTAACTTAAAGGAAACCAAGTGAGCAAACAAAAGCACTACATTATGCCCTCAAATGAAAGTTTCATGTAGTACTTGTGCAAATAGCCAAATTCTTATCTTTTCAAGTCGATTTAATAGATCCGGGCCATGAGCGCATGGTATGGGCGGTTCGGGGAACATGTATTTGTTGTGGATGGGGAGAGAGCTCCATCCTTTGCCTCTCGTTGTCCTTCATGTGGGTGACGTCAGCGGCTACCTTCAGCCGGAAGGGAAGTAAGGAGTATCGCTGTGGTAGTTATAATCTGGGCAGACTTTCTGCACTAGCTTGTAGTCGGTGCTGTAGAAGGAGATGTAAATGCAAATGACTTTGAAGGGCTTCGAGCAGAGCCAGGATACGTGGCTTTGCGTCTGCTCCTGGTAACATGTCTTGGATGGGTCGAAGTTGCAGAGCGTGTTTTTGGAGCCCCTCTCCACCTTCTCGTACTCGATGCGGCAGTTGAAGGACTTGGAATCCTTGGAGTCAATGACCGACTGCTGGGCCGTCAAGTCAAACTCCACGATTTTGCTGGGTGGGACCAGGCTGACGGACACATTGCCCTGGCCCGTGGAGTTATGGCGGAAGAAGACGCTGAAGGTGCCGTTGCCGTGATCGACGATCTTTCCGGTGATCAGGAGGTTGAGCTTGACCGTTTTGATGTTGGAGTGGAAATCTCCCCAGCCGAACATTTTCTTGAACTTGCCTGTCTTGACCATCGGCCGCCGTTTGGCTCGAGGCCTGGAGTCCTGCAGGTCCGTGGTATTCCTCAGCCAGTCCCACAGATCCTGCTCTGAGTAAGGCTCCGGAGTGTCATAGTGCAGGTCCAGGGCTGTTGCGTTTTCCTTCCCATGGAGAGTCTGTGATAGAAGTCGACTGATGGACAAGTCCTTACTGCTTTCTGTCCATATATGCTTTAGTGTCGACTTGGGGCTCCCTGATTTGAGCAGCTCCGACTTCCCCGGGATAGAACCGTGGGCACTTGAAACCTAAGAAAGCAAGATGGAGAGGACGTTATTGAGCCGTCTTAACCTTAAAGAGCTACAGAAGACGCATAATGCAAAGCAAGTGAGCATTTCATCCAGTGCCGCTTGACAGGAAAAAGGAATTAAGTGGATATTACTCTTGATTTGGGAGATATTGACCCCTCACCCCCACACAATCATGTAGTCTCCTACTCAACAGACAGATCAAATGGATTAGGATGAGGGTGGAAAAAAAGATAATCGATCGAGCCCGCAAGGTTCAATTTGCAAGGTGTTAGCTGACAGGAGCCGTCTGGGAAATGGAACGGAGCGTGGCGAATGAGAAAAAGAATACAACGATCAAACTCGCCACGTCGTGCGGTCGGGGAGGGGATCTCCGCCGGCCCTCCCTGATAATACCGGTGACTATTCTTTGAGTAAAGAGCAGACTATTAACCAGCCAGTGCTCCTTGAATTGATGATTGATGAACCACTGGGTTCTCTCCATTTAGTGCAGATGAGTGGAATTAGGTCCATACAGGGCCTGGCGGAGCGCCGTGACATTGATTGTCTGATTTCTACTGTAAGACCTGACAGCAGATCCGTCTTGCGGTGGTTTTTGCATCTCGAGGGCTACCCCTGGGATCGATAGTTAGAAAATAAGGTCTCGCTACCAATCTGCCCGACCCTTCGGACAGAATTGCCTCACAGCATGTGCGAGAGCGAGGGAGATGCGAGTCCATTTTAAACACAGTGCTGGGTGGGAGCAGGGCCACGTGGCTCACTTAAGGATTTCATGTTGCGAACCTGAAAGGTAATCGATATCTGACTTGAAGAGTGGTTCAAAATGCAAATTAAGAGAAGTTTAACTTAAAAACTTGAGAACTGCACGATAGCGCGCCGCTCGTGTTCAGAACTCACATTAAATATTTGTTAAAAATGAATGAATAAAAACGCACAACTCAACATGCACCTGACAAGCAAGCACTCTAGTGATGAAGAACCCTGGGAAGAGAGTTCAAATATGTTTCCAATAAAATTAACGATCATTACTCTTCCTCATGTGTGGAGTAAGAGGCCTTGCCCTGTACTAAAAGAGTAATATGTTTTGCGCTCTGGGAGCATGATTAAAGATGGAGTTATTATTTATTAATGGCTAATTGCTGAAGGGGCAATACAAACATTCCAAGGCTGAGCAAGTTTCAAGGAGCTATTTGTGTGAAGTTCAGTGCAGCCTGACCGACTGGGAGGGCACTTGCATTGATAAATGGATCTTTATAGTGCTTGATTTAGCAAAATATTGAGGGAAAAACATGTTTCATGTTTATGTATTCATCAACCAATGGATTATAGTGTAATGCAATAAAACACTTGCAAAACATTTTAACAAGTGTCCTGGGTTATGTAACATACAGTCGATATATAGTCAGGTAGTCACGATCATATTAATATTAAAATTATTATATAATAATTCCTACTACCACACTCTAAAAAAATGCTGGGTTAAATACAACCCAGTGCTGGGTAAAATAGGGACAAACCCAGCAATTGGGCTGTTTTGACCCAGCGGTTGGGTTAAATGTTTAACCCAACCTTCTGGGTAGTAACCCAACCGCTTGGTCAAAACAACACAATTGCTGGGTTTGTCCCTATTTTACCCAGCACTGGGTTGTATTTAACCCAGCATTTTTTAGAGTGCACCACTACTACTACTAATTTTAATAATAATAATAATACTTTTAAATTGAATTGGTTTGTATTATTTTTATTTGTAATTGTTTTATGTTCTTTATTTTCTTGTTCTTTTATATTTGTTTATTTATTTCTTATTTTTATTGTATTCTATGACATTCATTCAGTATGGTTTCTGTAATGCACTTTGTAAACACTGTTTTTAAAAGATGCTATAGAAATAAAGCTTTATATACTAAACCCTAATAGAGTAATCAGGATCTTGTATCACACTGAAAGTTTATTTGATAATGACCGGCTAACCTGCTTATTACAAAGCTAATTACCAAATAAATGGACACGAAATGAAGTTGAAATTATTTTACTGCAAAGAGATTTGTCAAATCTCAAGCATGCAGTTTAAAGGTCATTATACCAAAATATTTGATGGCAGAATACTGCAACTGATCAATCAGAATAAAGCATTTCAGATATTCATTCTAATTGAGTCATTAATGAGTGGAATAAGTGTTAGAATTTTAGCTCTTACATTTATAAACAGCCATTTAAAAGGTAAAGGTAAATCCTGAGACTAGCATTCAACAACTGAAAAACAAACAGTGTCTTACTCTTTGCCTATGGCTAGTCTGTATCTGTCCACCTTTGGCGACCTTAAAAAGCTCACACGTTGACAGCACAAACAGCGAAACACTGGCCAGGAGTCAGTTCTCCTGGGCACAAAGCCTGCACACATAGCGGATGTCTGAATGCAAGCCTCGGTCTTTCCACTCTGTCTTGCCATGACGGGCTTGGATCCAGCCCGACTGCTGGAGCTTTACGGAGCCAGCTGCAGTGCTCACCTGAGGCAACAGTGCATCTGGTAAACACATTCGGGGGGGGGTGTCATGGCCAAGCCCTTCCCACCTCACCCACTGACAGCCAGTCAGCCAGGCACAAACAGCTGGACTCCCCCAGGCACTGCACTGCATCAGGTCAGCAAGAGCAGCATGTGTACACCAATCTGTGAGCCTGGTGTGAGTCTTAATGAGTCTGCCTGCTTTAAGAACTTCAAGGCTGACAGATCAGATCATATTGGTTACATTCTTAATCCCAACAGCAAGCTGAACAACATCAAACATTATAAATATTAAAAGGCTTTTACAAATGCAAACATTGTTCATTCCAACAATACAGGATTCAGGACATGCTGTTCATCAACATGGGGAGTGTGCAAAAAGACGTTTTTAAAATCATCCAGTTGGTGGGTTGCGCAAATGGCTATTCTGGACTATTTTTAACTTGACACAGCATCTGAAAACACAAAAGCCATGATGGGACAAACAAAAACCAATGCAAGACATGATACAACAGCCTAAGATGTCCATCTGAATATTAGTAATATTAGATCTAACATTTCAAAGAGGGTTTTATTGTGCAAATATTCAAACAAGTAAAGCATGGCAACTAATAATATAATATATTATAATAATATAATATAATATAATATAATATAAATTATTATTTTATTTATTATTTTATTATACGTATCTAAAAATTGTATTTAATTGTTTTATGTTAAATGTATAAGAATATTACTCTGTGTGTGTGTGTGTATAATATAATATAATATATAATATGGTTTATTATCTCATATATAATTATTAAAAAATATGAGAAAATCAATACATAATTTTCACACTATATAGTTCAAAGAAATGTGAGTGCAAATTAAATTCAGCAACTTGCCAAATGATGTTTTTTTAGAATTATGAACGGTCACTTTTGTGCCAGTGACTAACAGAAAATTACACACTGCAACATGGAGAGGTAACAATGCATTTAACCTTGAAATACATGCTCTATGACTGCACTGCAGTACCAACTAACGGCAAGAATCAGACCCTGCTTGCCTAACATAAGCCAGAGCTACATTTGGTCCTAATTAATGATAGCAGATTAAATGGAATAATTATGCAGGCTAATTCTGAAAATGCAATTATGTTATTGCCGCTCATTTGTGTTTCTATTTGAATGTTAATTTGCACTAATTAAGGTATTAATATGCATCAATAAGTCAACTACAGTGTAAGCTAGTATATTATTGACACATTGATTACATCGCCAAGGCTGTTTACTTAGTAAGTGAAACATTACAATGTGCTTGTTCCCAGCATTTCTGCAGGTGTCCATATCTTTAAAACTGGCCCATTAAAAGGGGACATTTAAATTAGCTTTTTAAAATCATAATCAGCCTTGGCTTCGGGGGGTGTCCTTTAAAGAGAAATGATCAAGATCAAAAAAGAAAATTTTTATTTTATATTCCAGAAAAATGTATCATAAACTGAAAGAGAGTGTGTGTGTGTGTGTGTGTGTACACACACACACACTCACACTCACACACACACACAGTAATATTCTTATACATTTAACATAAAACAATTAAATAAAATTTTAAATACATATAATAATAAATAAAATAATAATTTATATAGAATTCTTATATTATATTATATAGATTTATATTATATTATATTATATTATATTATATATATACTCAAAATTTCCATACTGATGTCTGCATTATGGAGGGTAAGTACTCTTGCTGTGTGAGGTAACTTCCTTTCATAGTCGTATTGTCTCTTTGACAGAGCTAGCATATGAAACAGCAGGTGGACTAAAGGTCAACCGATAATGACCATTGTTATAATAGCTTTTGTAAAACAACGGTAGTAAGAGAATGAGCAGAGGGAGTAGATAAAACCCAGAGTAGAGGAAAAATTGTCTCAACTCTGACCCTGAGAGCACATTTCACCACTTAGCTTTACACTACAGAAATACACTAAACGCGAAGTGAGGGGAGAATTACAAAAACACGTCCGCCTGAGATAAACGTCACAGAGAAAACACGGTCTTTATCAATAAAACCGCTAAGTTGAGGCCAAAACCTGCACAGTGCAAAACAATATACCATAAAAATGTTCAGCGGATCATTCCGGTGCCTCACTTTAACAACCTCCCAAACAATGTTTACAGCCCGGGAGATGAGATAAAACGGTGCATATCTTCTTCCTCCTCAGCAATTCACTGCCATCCACAACCTAGACACTTAAACAAGGCACCTCATGCTGCGGCCGTCCTGAGAGAAATGAAAAGGAAAGGCAAAAATGAAGATGGATTTCAACTAAATTCACTTCTGCTAACAAAGCACTCGCAGGCTTTGCTAGCCCCCCTTTCCTCGCTGCCTGCTGCCTGCGTTTGGTTTGTAGAAGTGTGAGGCATTGCACGGGCCCATTAGCGGCATAACTAAGCACTGTGCTTTAGGATGGGCCACTGGGGCAGAGGCATGCTTGCTGCAAGAGTTGGACAGCTGCTAAGCAGCCATGGAATATCAGGCTGTGACCATGCACTAGAACTGCCTAATGGTGTCATAAGAAGACCGTTAGATGCACCATTAAAGCAGGCTGTCATGCTCGTTGTGTATAGCCAGTGTGTGTTTGTAACAATGCCCATGGACTCCCCTGATGCAGTCAAGTAGGTATTGCAACACACACAGACTGTACAGAAACCGTTCTGTATTTCACATAATCTGAGATGCCGTGTGAAATGCATTTCCTGCATTTACGAATGTAATTATGAAAGAACCAAATAAGAATATTAAAACACATGTCTGTTTCAGCACCACAGGAACTCATTTGAAAACAACGGCAGCAGAATACGATCATCAGTCTTTGTTAATAGGGGTCTTTAAACAAAACATGTTCTTGCATTTAAAACACAAGACGCTGCACTGAGTAGTAAACAACATGTTTTTAAAAGTTTAACAGCATTGTTTAGTTATAGTGTGGATTTACATTGGTAAACTATTTAAGTGCAGCATAAATTGGAACGTAAAACGGGTTCTGTGTGAACCGGTTCCATTGGGGTCCATTTGCTCAGAATGTGTTTTTACATAAAAAATGTGAGACGTCGTGCTGAGGAATGTGAAAGTTAAAAAGTTCAACTTTGAAAACATGGCACTACAAAAATTTAACACCCAAACTCAAAGCACTGAAAAAGCTGCACAATGGTCAACAGCATTTGGCTAACGAAGATTTTGGGTAAACTTTTACAATGCAACGTAAAGTCGAATGTAAAGCGAGTTTTGTGTGAACAAGCCACACGGGTTAATTTGCACAGAATGCATTATACAGTGTTTAAAAATGTGAGACGCAGGGCAGTGGAATGAAAATAAAAAGGCAAGTCTAGAAATGTTTAGTTTAATTTGACAATCAAACATGTTAGTCTAATGTGTTTACACAGAAAAACGATGTAAAGCAGTGCAGTAGAATGCAAAAAATGTATTCAGTGTGAACGCTGTCAGTTTTCAGATTCATTTTAGGTAAACATGCTGTGTGAGCAAAACCAGTTTCAGATCTAGTCACGTGACTCAAATGATACGCTCAATACTCAGTTAAAAATAATTAAAAAGCGTACAAAACTGCTGTCCGTTGATTCACATTTGACAAATGATCTTGGTCTTCGTAGGCTTGTGTCATATTAACTGTGCTAAGACTTTTATTTGTTTTCTTGTCATTTTTTTGGTCACTACAGGTGAAATTCACCAAATGCGAGAACAAAAAAGGGCACTTGTTCATACAGGTGCAACTAAAACAGCCTACGGTATATAGGCTATTGTAAAACATTTGAGACTCACTCCTGCTATTAAATACGATTCTCAATCCCAACCAGTGACTGGGTGAATGCAGTCATTTAACAGCATAATAGCTACACATACAGTAACATACTAACTCTAGCAAGGCCATTTAGAATCTTAAAAGGACACATATTAGCAAGATTAAAGTGAACTAGGCTCTAATTTTAACAATGCAAAGCTCCTAAGTTCACCAGATCATGTATTAAAAATATTACACATGCAAAAACTATATTTTAAATATTATTTTAACATGTTTCTTGAGATTCACTTATAATGTTAATTCAGTTTTTGAGGAAAAAACAAATATGCAGAAATAATTATTTTCAACTCTCATTCTGACCCTCTGTCTGAAATGATCGGTTTCTTTAAGGGGCGGCTTATTCAAGGCTTGCCAGTAAACAACGACTGTTATAATTGGTTAACATTGCACAGGAAACAGTATCAACGGCCACTGGCTTCTGCACGTGAGAGTTTTGAAAATATTATTTACATTTACAGACAAAGCAGTTGGCTGTGTCATCTTTCAGGAAAAGTTTCATTACAAACTCTCCATCACACTATGCCTTATTTACAAAACAATCTGCAGACAAATGTATGAACAAACAAATAATTCTCCGAAGCGATCCGGGATGCCATTAAAAAGAAACCATCAACTTATTTCTGGTGCTGAGGTCCTTTTTAAGTTTGTACAGAGACGCAAATGAGCTATTTAAACTGGACACATCAAAGCAAACACTCTTTGACTCTTCCATTTGCCCTGTTGTCAGAAGTAGCTCAAGCGCATGGACTATTTCACAAATTGAACAGGCATCTGTATACTGTATCCACTGTAGGCAGCGTCAGTGATTATAATGGCTTCTATTTGGATTTGACGACATGACGCTCGCATCCAGTGTAGACAAGTGTCAGCCGTCAAGTGACTGAACCCCTAGTGAGCGGGGCCTATGGTGTGATAATTTATAAGTATTCTTGCTCTGGAGGCAAAATGTCTTATGCAAATGTATTTGCCTGTGTGACATCACAAATCCCACAATCAGGGGCATCACAACCAGGGGGAAAAAGGGGGACAGAATGCATACAGTAGGGCCCAGAAGCTGAGAGGGGCCCACAACGATGTCCACTAGGGGGCCTGATTGAGATCGTCAGCCAAATCCCCCTCCCCTCCTTTGATGGACCCCTTAGACCAATTCGGTATTTGCAAACAGTGATGATGTTTTTTGTGGGCGGAGCCTATCTGGTGGCAGAAAATGACAGTTTTCAAGTAGCAGTCTATGGAGGCCATGGAATAAAATTATAAAAAAATGTAAATTTGAGTTTATATTTAAAAATTCTGACTTTATTTTCACAATTCCGAGATTATATCTCACAATTCTGATAAGGAAAAACAACTCATCATTCTCTCTTTTCCCCTCGGCTCGGAATCATGAGTTTATATCCCTGACTTGGCTTTTTTTTTTTTTCTCAGAGTTGACAGTTAAATCAAATTATAAAGGCCAAACTAGGAGATATAAACTTGCATTTGTGAGAAAAAAAGGTCAGAATTGTGAGATAAAATAGGTAAATTTTATGCAGAATGTTAGTAGGAATAGGTTTAAATAGTATTTCATGCTGTAACTGTAGGGCTATACAATATGTCCCCTATGAACTGTGACGTAACTGTGATGTCTACTCCAAATTGGTCTATAGCAAATTCTGTGCAATGGGCCCAGAATCCCTAGCGACTCCACTGCCCACAATATCAAAATGAGCTGATTTTGGAGATTGGTTACATTCTTCGTCTATAATGAGAAGGACGTTTTGAATGTTTTAATGATACAAATACCTCTTATGTGTCAATAGATCCAAGCAAAAGTGATTTCTCATGTTATGACTCCTTAAAAGGGGCTCTTTAGAGTGTGAAATGGACTTAAATTAGTCCCTGTCAGTTGACATTGATGTCACAGCTTAAGACAGACACTCAGCAGCAGAATCGAACACCCATGAACCACAGTTTACTAACATTATACAAATATTAAAAAGGCTACAAAACCATGGTTCCTTTAAAACAGCACCCCAAAATGTAACAGTGAAAGTCCAACATCCTCTCAATACTATTCCCAAGGAGGAAACCACAGTTCTCTTCCTGAGCAATGCAGGTTTTGTTGAGCCAACTCCGCTGCTGAGCGCTGATATTTACTGTGGAAATCTTGAGACTAATGTGGCCTGAGGCTCCATAAATCAAAGCAGGCTTCCCTTTGTCAGCATCGCAGATGGCCCCGCTGCCCAATCACCCCAATTAAGAGCCGAGAAAGCGAGAGAGAAGAACACAGACGCAGCAAGATGCAGAGAGGAAAAGTGAGCGTGTGAGAGGAAGAGAGGGCACCTGTCCTGCTGTCATATTCGGGGGGCCTCCTCTGATCAGTGATTCGGGGCCTTCCTCTTAGCCACTTCAGCGCAGAATTAATGATGGCAAACAAAAGCCAGCGCGTCGCTCCTCACAGCTATTTGTGGGAGACTTCTCTCTCTACTCCTTTCCCTCTGAACTAATCCTCAATGTCACACTTAATGAGATTTTAGGTTGGAATAATAAACTGAAGCTGTGCTGCTCTTCTCCAAATGATTTCTTGTACTCCTATTCTTTATTTATTTTCCTTTTTTGCAGACCTGGATCTATACCATGCCATTAGACACCTGTGCTAGCTACATCTGACAGACAGATGTACAAAAGACAGATTTGAAGGGCTGCATACATGCCATATACTTTTCAGTATTTTATAGTTTGTAACATCATGAATCTGTTTAAATAATTAATATGGTGATCAAAAAATTAAGTTTCAATTTAGTTTGACTATTTGGATGAATGCTGTATATGCTGTATGTTTATGTATCTGTTAAATTTGTTTATAACTAATATGGTGATAAAAGTAATTGAATATCAATTTAGTTTCAGTATAACATGCTGTAAGTTTAGGTGTATGTGTGTTTTATTAGAAGGACTCAAGTTGTTTCCTGGACCAGTGTGTAAATTGGAATTAATTTCACAGTAATATTAATTAAAAATAATACTGGGTCTAACAATAAAAAATGGCTTGGATCGACAAACTCAAAGGGTGTAGAAACAATTTTTACTGCAAGTAAATTTTACCAAGAATTACAAAGATTTGTCAAATAATTCACTGAATTAAATGTGAAATGTAGACAGAACGTCTGAAATAGTATTTTCTTGTAAGATGTACAATAATAAAAAAAAACAACAATTATAATGTTTTATTTACAACTTAAAAAATAAATAAATTAGTGCATGTTTATCAGTCCCATCTATATATTTTTAGTCCAGTCCATTTTGTAGTTAAATCCAGTACACAAAGTTTATTTACCTCCAAAATACAATTTTAACCCTTACACAAAACACACATAATCCATAGTTTGGTAAACCTTTTTTCTCAGTAAATTTATTTCTAAAGGTGCTGTTGACATTATATTTTCACCAGACGTCGGTAACAACCCAAATAATCCATACATACAAAGAAAACAATACAAATAAGTTCAGAAATTAAGTTCTGTGTAATAAAATGGAATGAGCCAGGGAAAATACTTTAATACTTTGTTCAAAAGCCTTTGTTGGTAATGACAGCTTCAAGACGCCTCCAACTAGTCGTATGCATTGCTGTGTGATTTTGGCCCATTCTTCCACACAACCAGTCTTCAAATCTTGAAGGTTCCATGTGCCTCTTCTATGAACTCTAATGTTTAGTTCTTTCCATAGATTTTCTATTGGATTCAAGTCAGGTGATTGGCTGGGCCATTCTAGCAGCTTTACTTTCTTTCTCTGAAACCTAATGAGAGTTTCCTTGGCTGTGTTTGGGATCATTGTCTAACTGGAATATCCACCCTCGTTTCATCTTCATCATCCAGGTAGATAGCAGCAGATATTTATCAAGAATGTCTCGGTACATTTTTCCATTCATCCTTCCTTCAATTATATGAATTTTGCCAGTGATACACCATGATGTTTTTGGGGTGATGTGCAGTGCCATTTGACTTCCATCGTGCATACAGGCCACGGCGGTTGAGTGCATTACTTATTATTTCCTTTGAAACAATTGTACATGCAAATTCCAGGTCTTTCTGAAGCTCTCCACAAGTGATCCTTGGCTCTTCGACAACTCTTTTTTTGGTTTATGGTGAAATTATGTTCTTTCCACTTTCGGATTATGGCCCCAACAGTGCTCACTGGAACATTCAGAAGTATAGAAATCCTTCTGTAACCAACGCCATCAGTATGTTTTGCAACAATAAGGTTGCGAAGGTCTTGAGAAAGCGCTTTGCTTTTACCCATCATGAAATGTTTCTTGTGTGACACGTTGGTCATGAAACACTTTTTTATAGGCCATCAGTTGGGACTGAACCAGCTAATATTAATTTCCACTGACAAGGGGCAGGATTGCTTTCTAATTACTGATAGATTTCAGCTGGTGTCTTGGCTTTACATGCCTTTTTGCACCTCCCTTTCAACGCGTTAACTTAATTTCTGAACTTATTTGTTTTGCTTTCTTTGTATGTATGGATTACTTGGATTGTTACCGACATCTGGTGAAAATTTAATGTCAACAGCACCTTTAGAAATATATTTACTGAGAAAAATGGTGATGTGCTCAATACTTATTTACCCACTGTGTAATGCTGTTTCTTTGTAATTATATGTGGAATTCAATAACAATTTCTGAGTGAAAATGGTTTCTGTTTCATTTTTTTTCTGTGTACTATCATTAACTTTGTTTAAAAGACCAAACAAATGCATTAACACATTTCAAATGCAAACACACAAAAATATCCTAGTATCTCTCCAAGAGAAATAAGAGGCTTCACATTTCAGAAAATGTTGGTTTTGTGCAATGCCAAGTGTATTTATACATGTGTGTTTTGTTCTTTTGGGTGAAGTGGTAGGAGGGTTCAAGAGTCAGGTAAAGAAGAGTGCTCTCCAGGGAGGCTGCCATTATAATGCACGCTCGTCGTTCAAAATCAAATTAAGCCTGTAATCCAATAAACTGCCATTTCTGCTGCAAGTGACCCCACAGGACCTCATTTCAAATCCGTGACAAGCTTTAATCAATGTGATTTAGTGGTTGAGGACACAAATAATTCAGCCGAGGAGAAACGAACCGCTGTTCTGCCACTGTCTCCACACTGGAAATCTGCAGCGCTGTTTTATGGACGGCCTGTGGTGTGTTACAGTGCCGCATTGATTTGCGGATGCAATGTGGTGGAGAGAACAGAGAGAGAGGCGAGGAAAAAGACAGGAGCTGCTATCATGAGACCCCCTCAAGGAGCATTTAACTGAAAGTCAGAGATCAATATGCTCATGTCCATCGGAGCGGGCCATTGACAGGGCTACTTACGGGTTACAGTATCTGCCATTGCCACTTTAACCTGCCGACGGGCTCTTTGCTTCCTGATAAAAACAGCCTGGTTTCATCTCACTCTCATCTGTTTGGTGACAGGTAAACCAGAAGCAATCATATCTAGATAATGCTATACTGGCTTCTCTGATAGAAGGCTGATGCTTTATTTGCCCATGTAAACATTATGAATACACAATGCAATCACTGATGTTTGGGCTGGATTTGTATCATTTTTCAGTTTTTTTTGTACCGTGCTCTGAACAATATGATTAAAATTGAAATGAAGAGCAAACAACGAGATGTGCATTTGAGCCTGGATTCCCCTGTCACTTTGATTTGTGTTATTTCATTCAGGGAAATATACAAGGAATGCTAAAAAAAAAAAAGGAATATATTACAGAACAAAAATTAGTCTAAACATACCCTAGTAAAAAAGTAATATATTTAAAATACATTTATTTCATACTAAGTATAGTTCAACTCTATTAACATATTTACTGACATATTGCTCGAGGCTTACTGATTTAAAAATTATAGTTAAACTTTATTTGGAGTACTACTTGTGCACAATGCACGTTTCTTAATATTAAGCCTAAAATGTGTTGTAACGTCACTATCGATGAGGACTTTAAACGCAAGATATTTAAAGTGTACCTGAAGTATACTTGCAATAGTTCCACTTTAGCACAGTCAAATATTAGGGGAAGTCGTGGCCTAATGGTTAGAGAGTCGGACTCGTAACCCAAAGGTTGCGGGTTCGAGTCTCGTACCGGCAGGGATTGTAGGTGGGGGGAGTGAATGTACAGCGCTCTCTCCCACCTTCAATACCATGACTGAGGTGCCCTTGAGCAAGGCACTGAACCCCCAACTGCTCCCCGGGCGCCGCAGCAAAAAAATGGCTGCCCACTGCTCCGGGTGTGTGTTCACTGCTGTGTGTGTGCACTTTGGATGGGATAAATGCAGAGCACTAATTCCGAGTATGGGCCACCATACTTGGCCACATGTCACGTCACTTTTTTATTTTTTATTTTTATTAATATGCTTAAGTTTATCTTTACTTGGACTTCAGCACTACCTCCGCACAATTAAAGTGCATCAAGCACAAAATTAGCTGTTCCAATTTAGTAGACTTTAAGTATACCAGTTTAGTATAATAAAAGTACAGTTGCAGTGTATTTAAAATACTTTTTAGTACATGTATTTTTCAGTAGGGTATGCTTAATATGGCTGCAAAGGCCAGGCAATTAATGGTATTTGACAATTAATTGCAAAAACACATGTATCATCTTAAAGGAGTTTAGTTTATAACAGTGACCCTTGGACTGTCGATTAAGACATGATTACCTATGGGGACATGATGATTTAAAAAATGAGCTGGGAGGAAAAATATAGTTTTTCCTCTCACCTCATAGTATTTCCATTAAACATTTCTTGGAAGAATGCAATAGTTTTGCAAGAGAAAGCAAACGTTTTGTGAGAGAACACAACGTTAGGGGCTACATACTACCTAAATAATTAATTAACAAATAAATAAATTAATATGTTTCATTTTTAATATGTAAGAAAAAGAAAGAAACCACATAGTCAAACATGAGACATGAAACTACAGCAAAGTGTAGGAAATTGGTGATTTCAAAAATATAATTCCTCTGTGGTGCTATTGTCGTGATGTGGATTTCTGTATTTTCAAGCAATTAGAAAGATTATTAAAACTTTATAGCTATATTTATAAAAAAACAGCTTTTTACTCTGGAATACTCCATTCCAATGGCATTCTGCAGTCAAATGTTTCCTAATATTCGTATTTTCTATTGCACTGCTGTATTTCAAATCATTAAACCATCTGTCAACTCATACTATGGACATACTATGGTCCCTCTTTTCATACAGTGCAACTGGTGGCAACATGGATTGTAGTAAAAAAGGACATCATAGTTTTTGTTGTTGTAGTCTTCATCTTGTCACCAAGCCAAATTATTTATATGTTTTGGTGGACTCAATCAATATGTCAACATTTCTATTAGGCACCTTTAAAAGTAATATCAGAAAATGATCACGGCTTCAAAACAGTCAAATAGAAAAAAAAAAGAATATGCCAAAGCTACAGTCTCAGAAATTACATTAGCATATTCCAAACATGGACAATGTGCATCTGCAAAACACCTACCAAGAACAGATGGACATTCAACAGGATGCTACAATTGAATTACATCAGAAATTATATCAGTACCACTGCAGCCCTGTCTGCAGTTTGAAAGCATCTTGAGTCTAATATCAGTGCAAGAAAAGTTATATTGCATTCCACGCTATTTCCTGCAGGGTTTACATTTGGAGAAATCCTGTGGATGCTTCAACCCACAACGTCTGCTGTCAGATTGTAAAACATGGTGGGGGATCTGTAATGATATGAGCAACCATCTCACGACAGTGATTAGATCCAAAGATTGCTGTGCATGCTCTAAAAACCAGTTTTATAAGACCAGGTGCACCCTGTTGTGCAAACACCATTTTCACATAACATTCCTCTATTCTAGGAAGATAATACCCACATATTCTCAAAAGGTAGAATTGAATGTCTTCCAATGGACCTTTTTTTTGTTGCATTTTCAGGTTTCATAGAAACTGAATTCATCTTAGTTAGGTAAACTTTTATTGTGAACAGAAACTACAAGAAATATTGTGGTGAACGGAAACTACAACATATATTGTGGTGAAAGAAAACTACAACAAATATAGCATGTAAAGTATAGTGTCATAAATGTATATCTTTGCTAGATCTGCAATGTTAATAACTGGAAATGCATCATCACCATCTGTGAAAAGGGTTCATCACTATATCTAAATATCAGTGAGCTTTTACAGGAAGTTCTGGAGCATAAAGTGCAAGAAAGACTTTATCCCTCAAAGAACTAACTTTTCTTATTGATTAATGACTCAATATCTCAGCGCACAGTTCAGTGCTTGTATGATACCTACAAAGAAGACTAAAGCTGTCCTTAAGGCAAAGGATGGACTTACTTCTTATTAGGTCCTTGATCCTGATATATTTACTCAGTGTCTTGGTTAGTTTATCAGTGCCCTGAAGTTAAAACATGGAAATGAGGACCGAGACAGGACAACTTTCCTTTCAATTCTGGTCAATTGTAAATAGGCCAGTTACTGTAATTGTACAGTAGTTTTAAACCGACTACAGAACATGATGTAATCAAAATTTTTCAAGAATATCTCTGCTTTATTTAATTGCTGGCACAACCTATCATCATTTTAATTAAGTTGAACATAAAAGATTACTTGAGTGCCTGCATTTGACTTTTGAAAAGAGAATGAGTGTCAGTATTTCATTCATCCTATAAAAGAAGGGAGGAACGTAAAGCGAGGTAAAGGAAAATTCACAAGGTGTTTGGTTAAAGAGAAGGGAATAATCTACAAAGGCACTCGTGATAAACACTTTAGCAATTTCACACTGGAAGAGCCTTCCCAAAAAAACAAAACAAAAAAAAACTCCCTAATGAAATAAGCAATGAATCCTGAGACAGCCGAGCTTATCACTTCCCTTCAATTACCCTTCACCAAATTGCTTTCCATTCAAGTCATGTTGCCCGATTGCACTTTTTTAAACAGAGCACAGTCTAAAGTTCATTTTCAACAGCGTGAAGACAGGCTCTGGAGTACCTGACTGTGTATGAGCCCGGGTTCATAGACACTAAGGGCATGAAATGCTTCATATTAAAACCTCCTGAAATACAAGATACATGAGAGGCTGTGGGCTAAACAAAGCCAGGCACAGACATACTGTATGCATACATAAGTTGACTCCTGACTCTCAGAAGCAGCTGACATGGTATATGGTTAATAGACATTTCATGCACAGTTGCATCATGCACTTCAGCTTTACTGAAAGGCAGCTTGAAAGGAATTAACATCATATCGATGCGTTACCTTTTGCTTTTTGGATAATTTTTGGGATTGACAACCAGGGTTGTGCTCCATTCAGAAATGAAAATGCTTGAGTGAAAAAAAATGCCTTTTAAATCCTAATTCAAATTTAAAAGTAAGTATAAAGAATTACAATAAAACTGAATTTCAAATGTTAAAACCTCAGAAGCAAAACTGTGAGTCTCTCAATGGCTGAGAATATCAGTGGTTTGTTTCTCTGACCCATCTCAAATTGTGTAATAAGTGTTCAAGATCAGAAAAGATGCTTTTATAAACTTTGGATGTCTGTCCACCAGTGGAAATCTACCATCTTGATTCATGCCAACCACAGCCTGAAAACCCACTTTTCTTTCTACTAGTACAGAGATTTAACCTTACAGTAATTCCAGGTATTAATTTTAGAATTATTTATTAAATTAATAATCTTATGCATAAATTCTTAATTATTTTAAATACCATTAATAATAATATAATATAATATAATATAATATAATATAATATAATGTTTATATTAAGTAATGTTTCTTCTTACATTGACATTATATTTAGGGTTGCAAAGGGGCAGAAGATTTTATTTATTTATTTTTTACGGAAATGTCATGTCTCTTTGCAACCCTAATTATATTATAATATAATATTATAAAATTCATTTCTAGTTCCTGAGTTTGTGCAAATAAAACTAATACTGTTGCATTTAGATCCACTTTACTCATCATTATTTACACCCAGCTGTGACAATAATAAAATATTTTAACATAACATTTTTATATAATATAATATGTTTATAAGATAGTATTAAAAATAACTAATAATATTTTGTCTCTAATGAAAATGTATTTTCTTCAATCAAAATGGTAAAAAATAAGGAAGGATAAAAGAATAGAAGAAAATGCTCATAAGAATCATTAATAATTACAATGAATAATCAATACATGCCTAGTGTCACATTTCTTCCAGATACTCACAAAACTGTCACTTTGTTGCTCTCTGCCTTTTTGCTAACACATGCTTGAATTAATGCATGATAAAGGAAATATTAGTTAAAACTTTAAGAAGTTTTAAAAAGTTGATCACACTCAGCATTAATAAACATAATATATCTGAGATTAAAATATATTTAGTATAATAAAGTGACTGAACCTTGACAGGATGTGCTGCAAACAGATACATCCCATGATGCACCACAAAGTGAGGAATCCATAAATGGCCAGATGACTTTCTGGATTATTTAGAGTTGTGTTTCTGTGATTCATATTCTCTCTCTCACACACACAAACACAAATAGATGGAGGAGAAGAGAGCGAGAGAGTGTGTGCATGTGTGTGTGATTGAGAATGCAGGAGAGAGGGGAAGCAGAAAAGATTAATTCAAAATGACTTGCTTTTGCGCTGGTGCAGGAAAGCAGCAGCATTACAAATGAAAGTGGATTTTGTATGCTAGATTTAACCTTAAATGGTTTCGCCACGCGCCGCTATCGTCTCTGACATTTTCACAGGGAGGGTCAACGCCTAGTCTCCTTCCTCCCAACAGGAAATTTGATTCTCCATAGACAAATTTTCCTCATGTGCATGTCCTTAATAGCACTTAGCAGGTGACCCCTATTCCTCACGTCCTACTCTACGATAGCAGAGAGAAAATGCATCTTGAACCAGAGTAGATTGTGCATTTAAAGGGACAGATCACCCAAAAATGAAATTTCTGTCAATATTTCACCATTCGAAACCTAAATGACTTCCATTTTTCTGCAGAAAAAAAAGATACATTGAAAAAATGTCAAGTGTTTGTTTGTTTAGTTTTTTTTCATACACTGAAAGTCAATGGGGTCTAATGTTGTTTTGGACCCCATTGTCTTTAATTGCATGTGTAAAAAAACATTGCATTGATTTGAAACCTCTTAATTTGTTTTCCATAGAGGAATGAAAGTCATAAAGGTGATATCATTTTCATTTTAGGGGGAACCAACCCTTTTTAGACTCAGATTCATGATTTCTCAGATTCTGCAATGTAGCACCTACAATACATTATTAAAGCATGCTAAAGTAGAGGAGATGCAACCTCACAGAACATGACAGTTGAATTAGGCTGTGAATATAACGTTGATGTGAAAGAGAAATTAGTTTTTAAAAAATCATACCAGATAGGAACATATTGTTTCTCTAACCTATCTTATTTTTGCTGTTGTCTATGTTATTCCCTGTGGTGGTTGTTACATTTGTACAAGCTCTTAATATATTTGTGTGTGTGTGCATGTGTGTGTGTGTCTGTCTGTCTGTGTCAAGTGGAGATTATGAGACTAATTTCAGAAACCTCCTTCTGGGTTATCCACTGCTCTGATTACTATGTATTACTTGCTGAGACTCACTGTCCCATTGCTCTAATGCACTTTCACAGACTAATAACACATCAAAGTAAAGCCCTGAAGATACTCAGACACGTAGAGTGTGTTGTTCTCCATTTCCTATATCAGAGGACATCATCGGATTCTCAGTGTGTTTTATGCTTGTCTATGAGCATGTACCTGCATTTATGATCAAGCACATTTGTGCAGTTTTGCTAATCTAAAATAATGTGGGGTTAAAAAAAAAAAAGACTAGGTTTTACTGAAAATAAATGTTGATGCTTTTATGGTAGATGCAATGTTCGTAACATCCATGTTATAGTTAAATGTACAAACGTCAAATCTCTGTCTGTCTTACAGATACATACACATGTGATTTCCACAGCACAACTGTTTCATTGATATTAATAAGAAATGTTAAAATCAGCATATTAGAATGCTTTCTGAAGGATCATGTGACACTGGAGACTGGAGTAATGATTAATAAGTAAGATAAGTAAGCTGAAAGTAATGATTATAGTAAACATGTAGTAACCATGTTTTTTTTTTTTTGGCGTATTGATTGTATAAGCACAATTTTACTACAAATACCTTGGTTAAACTATAGAAACACCATGGTTAATTTGTGGTTACCATGGTTTAACTGTAACCAGGTGTTTGTTTTGTTTTTTGTTTTTTTGCAGTAAAACCATATATAACATATATATATATATATATATATATATATATATAGTGAATTCAGATAAATTGGGACACTGTTTGCTATTGAGATGACTGGGAAAATTAACCAATTAACCTGAATTTGCCCCTATATATGAAGAGGTCAAAGGGTCAGTGTAGTGATCCATGAATGAAAAAAATTGCACATTTTTGATAGAGCATAAGTGTAAATATATTTCATTCTCATCTGAACTAAAGAAATAAATTTACTCGGAAGAGAATATGTAAATAAGGCAGTGTACAATAAAATAGTGTTAAAAATAAACATCTTAATTAAAAAAAAAAAAATGCCGCCTATAAAAAACCCTTATTTCAAAAACACATTCAATTAACCAGGGAGCTTTTAATTTTATAGTCTGAGCAATTACTTGGAAACTTTGAATAGCTTTCACATTTCTGCAGGCAAGCAGGAAAAGAGGAAATGGCAGGATAACGTAAATTGAATAAGTGCTGATCACAAAAGTAACCAATTCATAGGGCATTTCTCTAAATAAAATAGGTATAACGATGATAACAAAAAAATAAAAAAATTGAAATTGAAATCTGCCAAGTTACATAATCAAAATGATAAATGTGACCCTGGACCACAAAATCAGTCATAAGGGTACTAGGGTGGTAAGATACATCATCTGAATAAATAAGCTTTCCATTGATGCATGGTTTGTTATGATAGGACAATATTTGGCCGAGATATAACTATTTGAAAATCTGAGGGTGCAAAAAAATCTAAATATTGAGAAAATTGCCTTTAAAGTTGTCCAAATTAAGTTCTTAGCAATGCATATTACTAATCAAAAATAGAGTTTTGATACATTTATGGTAGCAACTTTACAAAATATCTTCATGGAACATGATCTTTACTTAATATCCTAATTTTTTTTGGCATAAAAGAAAAATTGATAATTTTGACCCATACAATGTTGGATATTGTTGGATATTGCTACAAATATACCCGTTCGACTTAAAGACTGGTTTTGTGGTCCAGGGTCACAAATCGTCATGTCTACTGAAATATGGCAACTGAAAGTCGCATGGCCTAATCAAAAATACCAGAGTAAAAACTGAGATTTTTGTTTTGTAATGCTTCCTGCAGCCAAGTACCAGAGATGTGTGTAAACTAAAATATACCAACATGAGCTAAAGGCATAATCTCAGTCTAAAGCTAATGTAATACTGATTTTGAAACATTTATTGTCTATGTTTCTGCAGGAATCAAGCGTAGCGTTAGTTCTGGCAGGTCACGTTAGTCAAGCTCGCATCAGATGACTCTCAGCTGATCCCCATCAACCTATGTGAATACGACACCTATCTAAGCATTCATATATAAGGTCCCGCAGTATTATCAACAGTTTTCGCATTGCTCAATAGCTAATTACCCTCCTCCATCCCCAACTCCTCCTCTGTCAGTCAGGATTCAGCCTTCTGATTCTCCTTTGAATCAGACTAATTCTAAAATGTGTACATAACATTATTGAACTTTAACGATATCTGCATACATTTATGTTGGTTCTGTTCTGTTTACCCTGGGGGGGTTATCGCTGCTCTCCCTGCTCTCATCCATGCTAGGCTGCATGGATGCGCAGGGAGTTCTTGCCCCGAACGGAACCATACCGCCAATCCAAACTGTATGCTAATTGTCAATCATCTTTGACGATAGTGGTCCTGACAGAAGTCCTAAAACAATACAAAGACAACCGAAGAAGTTAGTGAGCCTCAAATGATCCCAAAACTAATTTAAACAACTGTCTGAAATGTGATTTCGCATCACACCATGTGGTCTCGAAAAGCTGGCAGAAAGACAATTACATTTTAACACAGGCTAGCGTCATCTACATTTGCAGAAATGATGCCTTTTCCAGTAGAATCAAATTAAATCAAACTGAATAGAACTGAATGACACTGAATGAAATTCAGCCGAGACGAGGGAGTAACACATATCCTAACACACTGGATGTTCAGGTGTGAGCGGTGCGGTCAGTCAGCTCCGCAGCCACGTCCCTCAGGAGCAGCGTAAGGAGAATCGTGCTTACCTGTCTGTCTGTGGCTGAGTGGCTGCTGCTATGGGGCCAGGCTAATGTTTTAAGTAATGGCTTTTGAGAGCTGACAGATCGCTGGTGTTCGAGCTGCTCTGGGAGAACAGAGCACATCCATCACCTCGCAATGAACGATTTGTTATTCAATAATTATAAGAACACCAATAATAAGAACCCTAATAATAGGCAAATAAATAAATAATGAAAATAAATAAACAAATAAATTGATCAATAATAATAATAATAATAATAGGCTAATTCATAAATAAATAAAACAATTATGAAAATAAATAAGATAAAATAAATAAAATGTAATAATAATAATAATAATAATAAATTTAAACAGATCGCTGGTGTTCGGGCTGCTCTGGGAGAACAGAGCACATCCATCACCTCGCCATAATGCGCCCACCCTTCAGTCACTATCACGAGCACCGCTATTAGCTTTACAAAACCTGGGAAATACTTCGAAAGAAATGACACCCTCACATGTCAATTAATTACAAGGATTTTTCTCTGTCTAATTAAGACGCTGGCTGAAGGATTGGAGACTGTGGAAATGACAGGTGGAATCTTGCCATTCCAGATCAGCAATGCAAAAAAAGCAATAAAAGCTTCAGAAAGTAAGAAAATGTTCATAAAATATAAAACATATTTGAACTGTGAAGTTGAATAAAAGCTGTTGATAAAAAATATATATTGTTTTCTTCCTTTACCTTGTCATGTGTCATGTATTTTTCTTGTGTCTTTGTTGCATATGCATGTTTAGCAAAGTTGTTTTATTTTATTT
>NW_015537969.1:2941819-2957742 GCF_001515605.1 Sinocyclocheilus anshuiensis
ATCTCTCCGCCGATCATTAGACACAAGAGGTTTAGCTCAGACCTTGAACATAGCTTTCCACTGGAGTCTTAAATGGAGTGGATGTAGCTGGCTGAGCAGCTTCTACAACACACTCATCGGGGTTAAAAACAGCTGAGCCGACTGAGGATCGTTCCATCCTCAAGTGTATTAATAAGAAGGTGCATCTGTGCGGCTTGTGAAGATAATGAATCTGTACATCCATACAGTTCCAGAGCACAATGTATATATGCAGTTGTCCTGGAAACGTAAAGTGCACTTAGAAGAGCACGTCTGGATGATTCATGTGTGTAGTTTCCAAGCTGCAACTTCTTTCTAGGCAATGTGGCGTTTTAAATATACAGTGGGTACGGAAAGTATTCAGACCCCCTTAAATTTTTCACTCTTTGTTATATTGCAGCCATTTGCTAAAATCATTTAAGTTAATTTTTTTTCCTCATTAATGTACACACAGCACCCCATATTGACAGAAAATCACAGAATCGTTGACATTTTTGCAGATTTATTAAAAAAGAAAAACTGAAATATCACATAGTCCTAAGTATTCAGACCCTTTGCTGTGACACTCATATATTTAACTCAGGTGCTGTCCATTTCTTCTGATCATCCTTGAGATGGTTCTACACCTTCATTTGAGTCCAAAATTTAAGGGGGTCTGAATACTTTCCGTACCCACTGTATACCGCCCAATCGGTGCAATGCTGGATGCTAAAAATGTGATCAATGTTTCAGACTGTGCTAATCAACTCAAATGTTTCATTGAGATGCATGTAATTTTAAAGGAAAAAGAATGTAAAATCATACACTAAAAAAGGTTAATTAATGCAAGTTACTTGACCAGAAAATATATATTTTAAAAACACAATAAATGTAGTTTTACTGTAAAATACTGTAAAAATGTAGTAAAAGTATGAACTACCTTATAATTTGCAGAGACAATTAATTTCATATTTAAAGCAATTAGTTTTAAGTATACATCAGCTTTATAGGCCTATGTCATTATTTAAAAACGTAGTTTCTTATTTTTTTTCAATTACGTACATTGGAGTGTTGTATGTTGTTTAGTTAATATCCATTGCATTATTTTATGGTCATGTGTGTTACTCTGAAAGGGTTTTGTGTGTGTGTTGTGTTATCGCAATTGCTGGAGAGACCAATTATTTAACTTTAAGTTATCACGTGACCTTAAGTTATACAGATGAGACCTTAAGTGGACATCTGTATTATTTTTATTAACAGTAGCAAACGAATTTGAACTTAAACAGTTTAGCACATTATAGCATTTTAAACGCACCTGTATGTAGTTAAGCACTGTAAAATGTCTATGTGCATTTTTTTACGATAAAGTTCCGACAACAGCCTGTTTTACGGTAATGCATTTACTTATTTATTTATTTTACAGTGTATTTTTTTAATCAGAAAAAAAAAAAATCTAAAGGATAGCGAAAAATACTAGGCCAATAAAAGAAATGTGTTTGTAAAGACGGTCTTGTTTAACTGGCTGGTGTCGTTCGCTCATACACAGCCGCGCTGTTCTGCTGTTATCAGGGTCAGGACGAACTGACACACACCAGAGGCTTAAACATGAAATACAGCAGTCAAGTTCAACTCTAATACTCGAAGCTGCGAACAGGCCGATGGAAATCCACAGCCACGGGCTTCAATTTCTCTTAAACTGTCACATTTTTGGCCATCCAGTTATTATGCATGATGTTTTAGAGAATTATTCTAATATTTCGTTATGGAGAAGGACAACCGAACAAAGGATCCTGTATTCCTGTACACAAAACGCAAGAGAATATACGTATCTATATGAACATGTACAAACTCATTGTGTGTGGCCTGTAAAACACCGTTGAGGTAAATACATCATAAAGGTAGCCTACACGTTATAAAAAAAGTTGTTATAGTATTTTTTTTTAAATAAAAAGTCAAGATGTAGATATAAAGCAGAGTGAGTGTGAATGCTAAGCGGTAGAGGTCGGGCTGCGCTGTCCATGGTCCTGAACTGCCTCATGTACACGAGGAGACTCGCACTTCATACAATTCAGTGTGTGTTGGCCTCTATAAAATACAACACGCGGGAAAGTATAAGAAAAACACATGGAGACGATCTACTGTCATCTGATGGGCGAATGGACACAATCTGATCAAATGAAAAATAAATGCGCCTTTCAAACATGCCTGTGGCATATTTATAAAGATAAAACTCGTTTTTAAATCGCAAATGTTGAGTTTTAAATCTAATTGGTAAATGTTCAGATAAAAAAAAAAATACAATGAAGCTTAAATGACATGCATTTTGTTAAAATAATAACTGTACTGAAATAAATCGGCTGGACATACTAATAATGGCGAATGAGAGATAATTCATGTCGTGTAACCAGTTTTAAAATGACTAAAATTACACAGCACACTCACCAGGACAAAAGTTATGCGTACTTTATGAGAAGAATTGCAGTTAATGTATTGTTTTACAGCTGAAATTTAATCAACAAATCAGTCTTTTGTGTTAAACAGGCCATTCTGACGAAAAATAAACAAATTAGAACAGTACCTGGCACAGGTGTCAAAATATTTTAAAACAACATAATCTGATATTTTTCAGATGCAGATGCTAAAATTATAATCTTTTCTTAATTTAAGTGATGTTAAAAACTTTCGTTCATTTTTATTTGTGTGTACATCAGTGTGTGCGCGCACGGCATCTCTAAAACCTTTCAAATTTGAAAAACATAACATATTCATGTTTAAAATATGAATATTTATTTAATAGGCATATTTTACAAAACGAAAAAAAAAAATCCACATAGACAAACACAACACTTTTAAATTATTAAACAAATGCAAGATTAAAATGCAAAGCATAGATGTGGCGATTTTAATTTACATACATTTAAAATGTAATATAAGATTATCAAATTTAATTATGTGGTCACAGTACGTTATTTAATTTCGTCGTAGTCTATTCTCTTTTCTTGATTTATTTTCAATAAAGTGATTTAGCCAACTTGTAGAATGTAGTTTGTTGTAGACGTGGCTTGAGTGTGTATTGAATAGTGGAAATCAAAGAGACTCTCATCAGGGTGCAGGGCTGTCACTGCCGCTTCGTTTACGCAGCTATTTTCATTTGTTTTGGCGCCCCCGTGAGGCCGAACACCGAAACGCAACTCTCGCAACTGGATGTCCATACCCGAAACAGAGGAAGGTTTTGTCTGCAGCAGACGCGCTTTTAGAAATAAAATCACATTTGTCCGAACATTTTTATACACAACTTAAAACGCGTTTAAAAGTCTCTAAATTACAGAAATAAAGGCATAAAAGTTTTTTTTCACTACCCTGAAACCATAGTTATAAAGTGAAAAGCATCGCATACTGCTAACAACACTCCTGTCATTCCGAAGTGCCACAGTTTAATCTGATTCTCATTTAGACACACGAGCATATTCTACATGTAAACGAGTAATACAGGTAATTTGAAAGACACTTACCAGGTAGACAGCCGGAGTGAGGAGAAACACGGCACACCAACACGTCGCCCGCATCCTCCCTTATCTCAAACTTCCACTAATTTCCCTGCGCTGTTTCTTTTGTCTGTAAGGAACATAGATCCACTTGGTATCCGCTTTAGACCTTTAGCCTAGGCAAAAATGACACTATAGACCCCATGACCACAGAATAGGCTTTAAACTTGGACACAGATAAGGGAGGGAGAGCAAATGAACGGTTACATAGGCATTAATCCAGTCAAGGAGTGAAGCACAGTCATATTTGATTAAGATGTCATGGGAGATGGTCGCTGGTCTTGCTGCCTGGAGTGACTGCGGCGTAAGTCCTCTTAGAAACAAGGACAGAGGCTTTTCACGCGCGCGCTGTCACTCAGCTGTGGCTTTATATTGCGCACTGAGAGCCACGCGCGCCGTACTACATCCGGAGAGAAGCTCAGAGGGGGTGGGACGAGAGGAGAGTGGGGAAAAAAAGATTAGAGAACCGGACGAGATTGGTCCGAGAGACGACGGGATCACACGATCGCAACGACTTAAAGGAGACTCGCAGCCCACCAGAGACGCTTTTGGCGTTTTCGTGCGCGCTAGACGACGCAGTTCGAGGAGCGCGCCACAACTCTACACGGACATTATGCGCTATTGTCCCATCAAACTGAACGCACCTGTGATTTTTGAGTTCAATTTGACACACAAAACATTGGGTTAAAAAAAGTCTATTCTGATAGAAAAAAATAAATAATAGTGTGAATTTGAGTACAAATAAATGTAAAATAATTGTACATCTTAAATTCACCTGGTTCATTTTAATTACATTTCATAATAATTTCTCTCAGTTTTTAAGTTATAGATGTTATTCTGCTGTCTGTTAGTAAATGAACATTTACATCTTTCAGTTTTAATCCATGCATGTCACAAATACATCAAAATGACACAAATAAGTCAATATGGACCCACATGGCACATCCATCACAAAAAAAATAAAAATAAAATCCATTCATTCCCATTTTTGCAAAACAATTTTTAATTTAAGCTTTAGTGATTTTGCAAGCAGCTAGATCATAAAAATTTCAACTTTGATTCACAGATTTACTAAAACTTTCCAAAGATGCATAAGATTCAGAAAGATCAAAGGCGAAAGGTCATTAAAGGTTGATCTGGCTAACAGTAAACATCACAGATGGATTGTAATATTTTTTTTTTATTTTAAAAAGTTATTTTTATTGTATTTCTTTAGATATTTTGACAAGTCACAAGGTCTGGTTCCAATATCAAAACAATTAGGAATTTATAGTGTACTCTTTACCAAAACCAGGACAAAATTAGTGATTTGGATAACATTGCTGCTTGTTGTTGGATATTGGTAAGGAGGATTCAATCGTATCATATTTTGAGGAGGCCTGAGGCTCTCATGAATAGAGTCTAGAAATGCCTGTGTAAAAATCTATGAACCAGCAAATGCTGACGGTGTGGATTTTTTTACACAGCTGTCGCTATGCATGCATGTAAAAAGAAGAAAACCAGGAAGAAAAAAAGCAGCAGGGTCTGACTCTATAAATCTGTGGAGGTCTCATTGCTACAGCACGGCGGCAGACTGAAGTGTCACTCAGGCAGTAACTCAGGCAGCGGCTGAAATGGGATGAGGCTGTGAATGGCTGTGGTGGCCTTCAGAGTCGTAGCATGCAGCAAATCGGCCTGCAGGGATGTATCATCCAGACCCAGCACAGCTCTACAGAGATGCAGTATACAGAGCATGGGTGAGAGGACATTGCTCACAACCAGCTTTTGGAGCAGAATGCAGAGCATATGGCCTATTGATGTTAAAGCCCAGGGTTAATAACTTCAAATAACCCGAGAATGCTGAAGGCCACATTACTGAGGCCTGTAAAAGACCTGCAGTATATACTTGACCTCTCTGCTCAGTCAAGTCCACAGGAACAGTAATTAATGACTTGAGGGTCCATTCAACATTAAATTAATTTCTTACTCATCATTTCTGGGGATCATCTTTTGAAACAAAGCACTTATTTAATTTTAGCCCTTGTTGAAGTCAAGAACTTTTATTGCTGGTCTTCTGATCTTCTTTTATATTAACATCAGTCAGATGTGGAGGCCCATTTGCACCTCAAAATGTATTTGACTTTACATCTCACCAAAGCAATTTTATTTTTCGTAACTGTGATTTTACATCTCACCAATTCAACTTTATATCACAGAAATGTGACTTTATATCTCACAGTTGCAATGTTATGTCTTACAATTACTAATTTATCTCATGCAAATGCGTCTTTACATCTCACAAATGCAACTTCATATTTAACAAATGCAATTTAACATCTCATAAATGCAATTTTATGTCTGAAAATTGTGACTTTGTATCTTGCAGATATAACTTTATATCTCCCAATTGCAGTTTTATATCATTGTTGTGGCTTATCTTGCAAATGTGACTTCATATCTCATAAATGCGACTTTACATCTCACAATTCCAATTTTACGACTTTATATCTCATAAATGCAATTTTTAGGTCTCATAATTGCAGCTTTGTATCTTGCAAACAGAACGTTATCTCCCAACTGCAATGTTATATCTCTATTGTGACTTATCAAATGCGACTTTATGCTTCACAAAAGCAACTTTACATCTTGCAAACTTGACATTACAACTGACAAATGCAACTTAACATCTCATAACTGCAATTTTATATCTCATAATTGCGACTTTGTATCTTGCACATACAACTTTACATCTCAAAAATGCAACTTTAAATGTGACTGTTTTATAATTGCGGCTTTGTATCTTGAAAACACAACTACAGTATATCACTATCTCAGTTGCAATTTTATATCTCTGTTGTAATATATCTCAAAATGTGACTTATGTCACAAATGTAACTTTACATCTTATAAATGTGATTTTATATCTTATAATTACAACACAATCTTGCAACAAAACTTTATATCTCATAAGGTGACTTCAATGCAATTCATTTTTTTACTTTAAACATTATCTCACAATTTCCTGTTTTGTTTTTGTAGGCTTTTTCTGCTTTTGATGTGGAAATGGGTATCCATAGGTCTCAAAAAGTTTGAAGTCTTTTAAGCTTGATGTGAACATACGTACGGACAGACTGGGTTAATGCACGAGACTTTGACGCTCAAATCCGTCAGAGGGGACACCTGCTCACAATACACACTCTCCCTTCCTTCTAATCACGAGGTCAAGTGGCTTTAATTTAACACAGCCTACCTTTGGTCCTCTCTCACTCTCATTCACATTCACTCAAACCATGTAATCTACCACAGAGAACAGCAGATTATAGGGTAGAGACTTCCATTTCCGAACGGTTCAGTGGAAAAGAAGCAAGGGATAAAGACAGGGAAAGACAGATAAAGAAAAGGAGGAAGAGGAAGATTGAGCCAGCTGAGTGACGCTGGCAATACACTGCTGTGGCATGGCTCAGCTGGCATGGCTGAATGCCTGATTGTGTGGGCAGATGTTTCAGAGAGAAGGGAGCAGACCCCATAGGGGCTGTGGTAACACAATAGGGAGGCTTTCAATTAGGCCAAACTCAGGCGCTCTTATGCCAGGTGCCAGCGGCCAGGTGTTATCTTACACCACAAACCGTCGCCCGTGCCTTCTTATACATTACAGACATACAGTATATTCATTCCATAAGCTGCAGTACTGATTTGAAGGGTGTGTGTGTGTGTGTATGCGTTTGTGAGAAACCGAGAGAGAGAGAGACTTTTTATGTCGAGCTAAGTTGGTGCAGGCTGGTGGTGGCTGCCAGCATGGCTCATATGAGTGCTGGAGCGGGCGGACCCCGAAGGCACTGACAGAGACAAATGCGGGATCAGAGCACCGGTCGCAGGATGCAGCTGGCGTGCATCAAGTGCTTCCGCATGGCAATTAAACTGACGGCTGGACTCGAAGACACGGCCAGACTGATACTCGTACACAAAGTCCACTGCATCTGCATCTCAGAACGCTGCACACAATCAGGAGGGTTTATGATTCCGATTATGGTGAATTACAAACTCGACTCTTTAAACAATAACAAATGTCTCACTGCTGCAGACGGCAAATGTTGGTTTTTTATTTCAATATGCTCTGGGAGTTTTTCATTTCATCTGCAGGGGCCTTTTGATGAAGTTTCAACAACTTTCATGAGAAGCAAAAAAAGCTTTTAATCAAGTTTTGCATCTCTGGAGTCTTTCTTAAAGGGGAAGTTCACCCAAATATGTTCTGCAGAACAACCAAGCTCCTACACTTTTAAAAATAAGGGTGCTTCACGAGACCATAGAAGAACCTTTTTGTCTAAATGGTTCCATAAAGAACCTTTAACATCTGAAGAACCTTTCTGTTTCACAAAAGGTTCTTTGTGGCGAAAGAAGGTTCTTCAGATTATAAAAAGGTAAGAAAGAGATGGTTCTTTTTCTCATCTAATTTTATAACCATCACCATATCCCTTTAGGGGTTCTATAAAGAACAAATTCTGAAGACCGTCTTTGTACCTACATTGAGAGTCAATGGGGACATTAGATCCAATTGACCTTCATTGAATAGAAATAAAAAACCAAAAAGTGAGACATTTTTAAAAATACCTTCTATAGAAGGTGTGCAATGACATGAGGGTAAGTAAAACATGACAAAATTTGCATTTTTTGGGTGAACTGTCTCTTTAAGCTTCACCCCAGCATTTGAACATTTGGCACAGCGATCGCAGCGTCTTCAAATCAATCATGTGCTGTAGTTTTAAGACTCCCTAAAGTGCAACTTAATGGTGTAATGGAGTCAGAGCTTGATTTATCTGCTGAAGATTGTCACTGTTCCTCAATGTTGGATCAGTAGCGAACTTCCTTCCTTCACTTTGGAGCTGATATTCCGGGAATCCTTTCCTGTACCTGATATCGGTTCTGCTTAATCAAATTTGCGCTCTATTTTGATAACTCAGAGGTTGGGACAAAGTCATCGGATTGAAGGAGCCTTGCACTGGGACTTAATTGATTAGGTCAGTCTGTAAGTCTTCCTGCTTTTAGCTGAGGAATTCAATTGGAATGAGGGCCAAGAGACATGATTGTGATAATTACTGATTGGGCAATGAGGACTGAAGACTCCCAGAGGCCTCAAACCATGATTATAATCATAGGAGCATTGTGACCCTGTTGATTAAAGCCAGATATGACTTTAACAAGCTGAGGGCAGCGGGATGACTCTACTATTAAAACATAAGAACATCCTACACTGTAGGCACTGTCACTTTATGTCCAACTCTATGGGACGACCTCCAAAAGTGAGATCTTCTGAATCTTTCCTCTGATTATGTGCAATTGTACAGTCCCAGATTATACAGCTGAATTATGTGCTGTTTGTGAGTGGAAACATCATGTCTTCAAGAAAACTTTTAAGGATTTGAATATTTTAAACCATCTGGAGCACTTTAATTCATTGCTACATTGGTGGAAAAACAAATCTGCTTGTCAGTCTTTGCAACAATTCAGACACTGTCTTGTAGCGACTTCTAGTGGTGTATATCAACAATGAGCAAGCTAGTAAAAGATTGCAGGTTTGATTTTACATTTTATATATTTAATGACAGGTACGCTGCCATACAGATAGGATATCCCATATATTAAAACAGTCTTGATGATTAATAACGTGTTACAAACTTATATCACTTGTCAGTATAGCAAATGAACGGAATAAATCTCGCAGCCCCGTTCCATCCAACATAATACTCACCTGTGCGCGGAAGAACTCCATCCTCTACTCATTCATTATTACAAATCCATATTCATGTCCCTGTAGTTATTCATTTGAATTTATCGATATATGCCTATATGTGAAAGTTCTTCTTCCCCTGTTGTTACTAGCAGGATGGATGACGCAGTAAAGTTATACTGAAAGTTGATTGGCTTGAGTGGTTGCTGTTGATAACGATTGGTTATAGATGGGCGAAAATACGCAAATTTAACGACGTTAAATTTGATTGGTGTGTGTTTGAGCCAGGTTTGAGCAATAGGGAAAGGGCTTTACTTTCCTTTCCCAACAAATAAATAAATGAATGTGTATCATAAAGATTTACCCTGGTTCACCAGGGCTGTGGGGCAAACTGAGATACTTTGTAACATGTTGGCTTTTACTATATTAGCCGACTATTCAATGTTTTGGGGTGGGTACGATTTTTCATGCTTTTGAATAAAAGTCTCTTATGAGACTAAATTTGGTTGATAAAAACGCACTACATACAGTAATCATTTCATAAATCATTTTCAGTATTGAGAACAGTTGTGCTGCTTAATGTTTTTGTAGAAATACAATCATTTTATAAGTATTTTATATAATTTTATAAAGATTTTTGTTTCAGGATTCTTTGATGAAAAGTCAAAAAAATGTCATTTTTTTAAATAGAAATCTTTTGCAACATTGTAACAGTCTTTGCTGTCTTTTTTTCAATCAATATCTGTTTTGTCATCATTGCTGAATAGGATTATTTATTTATTCAGTTTTTAGTATTATTAGAACTTCACAGACATTGTGCAGCAGTAACTGTGGCACTAAAGTAAGTTATAAGAGCATATCAGATGATACTGGCATTTTCATGTGACAGACCCATCAGTGACCCCCTAAATATTTATGTTAAACAACTATTTGTGTTTAAATTTTACCATAAACTTGCTGCCAATTTCACTATTGTCGTCTTATTTGTATGTTACACTGAATTAATGTATCCACTCAACACTGGGATGATCTCAAAGAAAATCTATTTCGTCTGCACAAAATCAGTTACAATATTGAACCTCCTCAACATGATCTTACCAAAGCAATGTGCACTTTTCTGATACTGACAATGCAACAACTGGCAAGCTAAAATGAAATTAAAACTTAAATGAGCCACATGTACAGCAATGTTTTTCTTGTTTATTATCAGCAATTCATCAGACACATATAAACAACCTGTAGGAAAAGAAGAAAGCAACATTTTCACAACACACATATACCGTCAAACACACATTGAGAGGTTTATACTAAACACTTTGTGTAGTAAAACAAGAAATGAACAAATTGATATATAATAAAGAAATCATTAAATAAAAGATCATTCGTGTATTTACAAATTAACAAAACAAGTATTAACACAAGTAAACATTCCTTTCACCCGTCGCATTTGAAAGCAAATTCAATGATATGCCATTAGAGATCAATAGCGCCCATAGTTCATTCACTGCAGATATGGTTTTTGGGAAAAGTGGCCCTAACCTACTTATTTGTGCTTTTCTACCCAATTTTTAGAAGGTTGGTGACACTGATGACCATTTCAGTCATATCTGAATCCACATATCTTTGTTACCAATTCTGTTGGTGTATGATTACTTATACGCAGGTTCATGGCATGGTGACAAAAAACTTGCACCCTTATAAAATAAATAAATAAATAATAATAATAATAATAATAAAAAGAAGAAGAAGAAGAAAAAAGAATAAATAAATAAAAATACTAAATAAAAAATAATAAAAGAAAAAAGAAAGAAAATATTTTTTTCTCTTTTCCTTTGAAAACTGAACATTACAAGCACTTATTCCACGGCTCTCTGGAATACTCTAGTCGGGTCAATCATCATTTATGGCAACACTGTACATCAGCCTAGCGTCACTTTCAAGTCAAACGCAACTGGCGCCATCTAGTGTCTCAGTTAATGTATCACATTAAATGTCTTCAGTTTTAATATTACTGTAATGTTGCAGTGTTGTCTTGTTGCTAAGCTGATTGTTCTGTATTTTGTAACTAACTTTTTTTCTTAGCGTAAGCTTTACAATAATATAAAAGTAAAATATAAAATTATTTTTCAATGTCAATGTGCATTTGCCAAATAACCGTGTAATAAGCAGGATAGTGTACAGTAAGCTGGTCATTTTCACCGGAGTAATTTTAGCATTATTCATTTAATTATTAATATTTTGAATTCACTTTTAATTCATACGGTCCATTTTCATTTTAATAATTTAGGTATGTGCTTGTCATTTTTATGCTTCTATATAGCTTTAATTTTTTATTTCAGTTTTAAGTTTTAATTTTAGCATTTGAAAATGATGTGTTTATTGATGACGATGATAATGATGATGATGGTTATGTTAGACCTGACCATGAAGGGCAGTGTGGGAACAGAAACGGGCTACAATATTTGCCTAATATATATTTAAACATTTCTTTGAATATATTAGTCTATTTGTATGAATACACTGCACCTTTTTATTTTATAAACAATAACAATCTCATTTTCCAGTTATAATACCTAAAAATGATTGAAACAAGATCAATTTACATGAGAAGCAACAATGCATTATGACGTGACTTAACAGAATAAAATACAGTACATGATACACGATGATACATGATGCAATTATAAATGTCATAGAATGTTCAATTTTACATTCTGTATTATTTCATTTCAAGTTAGTTGCAAAGGCAACGTTCGGCAACTTTTTTTTTTTTTTAATAGTCCTCTATTATTTATATTAGAAATCACCCTGTCAGGTTTTAATTTGCAATAATAACCAGCTCACTGTACATCATCCCTTACGTAATGACTCAGCACAAACCACAGCATTTCTTCATTCTAATGAATGAGCTGAGATTTGTTCAACCTCAAATCAGGTTCGGAATAGGTAATAATAATGTCAAACGAATGCTTCCACAAGTAATCATTCAATATCAGAGTATTGGTTTTTCTGAATCTAGCTGATATGAAAAGGCATGCTGTTATTGTGTTAGACAGTCACGTTATATAAACTGCAAACAGAACTGGTTCACACAGACACAGCAGGATCAGTAAATCAAACAGCATACTGTTAAAAGCGCTCCAATTATGAACACAGAGCCCTTGGAATCAGAGACGAAAGACTGCAACACATGGAAAACTTCACCGACCTGGATCTCTAAGCTGAAAAGAACCATTGAATCATACACAAGTCAATCAGGCAAAGAAAGCAAACACATGGCTGATTGCAACTGTACATACAACAGGGGGGTTTGTGGAGTCCACAAAAAAACTTTTCAACGGCCCCTTTATCACAAACAGGAGGTAACCAGTAAACAAGTATGAATAAACAAACACCAGTGAGTTCCATCAGAAGAAAAAGGGCTACTTTTGTTCTCTCGCTCTCTTTTTTTAAAACAAGAAACTTGTCTAGCACAAGACTGTACATCGTCTTGTTTTGCGAGAGGCAGTTTTCTATGGCAATGCTATAAGTAAATGTTCATGCTGCACTAATATAGTGCAAAATGGAGCCTGGATACAGAAAGGGGGAAAGGCAGGCCAGAGTTTCTATAGGGGGCACTAGAGAGCCCATTCAATCTGCAGTCTTTTATCCTTCTGATCACACAATATTGAGCGTTTCGGGGCTGAAAATGCTATTGTGTATTTAGTTTGTCTGAACATGCGACCTCCCAACAGCCACAGACAATGTACATATTGCAGGACTAAACAGGAGACGGGCATATTTTGTGCTTTCTCAGCACTTCCCAATTTCAAAAAGCTCCTGCAACTTTCCTCCTGAAAGACTAAAGTCTATGTTACAGAAAGATGTCGATGGCAGAGAGGTGAAGGCAGACTTCCTGAAGAAGATTTTTGAAGAGTTTATGAAGGCTCTCGTGAAATAAAGTCAAAAAAACTTGAACGTAAAAAAAGGAGGGGGGAGAAACATTATATAAACCCAGATCGAGTCTCTCTCTCTGAGGTTCCATTAGCGTCTTATAAAAAGCAGTCGGTGAGTTTGCGCGAGTCTCCTTGTTTGAGGCTTGTACCGATGGCCGACTGTGAAAGGAGGCGAGTATCTGTAGTATGAAGCAAACGTGGTTAGGCTACATGTCAGCATCGCCGTCGTAAGCCAGCGTCAGAGGCTTGAGTCTGTTGTTCATCTGTCTTCTCTGGGGCTTCTTTGGCTTTTTGCTGTGGAAAAAATAATAGCTATCATTACAAAGCAACTACATGTTACTTCAACAGATGCAATAAGATAGCAAGCTTGTTTACCTGCACATATGAACTAAATCTATAATATTTGAAAAGCTCTGACCTTCTATTACTGTACATCTAATGTTGTATAACAGAGCATTAAATCTGTCACCTTTATATCTGTTGCATCTGTTTATTCATATGTTTTATCATTTTGCTATATTGAAATGCCTCACATTTGTGTTTTTCCAAGGCATTTTATGTTGTTAGATGTCCATGCACTGCTGCTGGTTGCCATGCATTAGCAAAGGCCTTTTTATCATGCAATAGATTAATCTAATGTAGCTTATACCAATATAATATTACATACATCATCACTGTAATTGTAGTATCATTGAGATCATATGAAAGTGCTTATTAATATTTTAAATGAGCTCTAATATTTTCCTTTTAAAGTTTTAGTAATTTTCCGGTGTTTGTCATTTTTATTATTTTTTTTGTGTGTGTGTAAATATGTATAAATAAATGTTATTCACTTTATTTCAATTTTAGTTTTATTTTAGTACATCAAGTTAAATTAAATTAAAATGATACATGTTTCGCTGGCAAACAGCTGTAATAAAATACGTTTTTAAATATGTATTTAATTTTATTTACGTTTCAAGTAATGGAAATGTTTATACATTAAATGTTTAAACATTTTAATATGTGCAGTGTATTATTTTGCAACTTTTAATTAAATATTTAACTAGGGTTTTTTTCTGATAAGGCATGAAGACAGATGCTAAAAACGGTTAGAAGTGATTATTAATTATTATGATTAGTAATCAGCTGCCATGCTAACTTTTACAGGAAGCATAGCTTTAGCAGTGGAGGGAACAGGGAAGCAGCCAGCAGCATGTTCCAGCCCACTAAACTCTACAAACCAAACTTACCTTAGTGAGTACTATGACACAGAGATGGGGACACATGTGAATACAACATCCTCTAAACCTCAGGGTCATTTTAGCTCAAAAGTCAACTATTATCAGAATAACTTTTATATATATGGTGAACTTCAAGGAATATATCAGTATTTTGCATCACAGAGAAAAATTATGAGTGTTCATTGATGATGATGATGATGATGATGATGATGAAGATGATGATGGTTATGCTAGACCTGACCATGAGGGGGCAGTGTGGGAACAGAAACGGGTTACAATATTTGTCTCATGTACAGTGGGTACGGAAAGTATTCAGACCCCCTTCAATTTCATTTCTTTGAATATATTAGTCTATTTGTATAGATACACTGCAAAAATCCTATTCTGAATGTATTTTCTAAATAATAACAATCTTTATTTTCCAGTTACAACAGTGCATTATGATGTGATTTAACAGAATAAATTAAATAGATATATGATGAAATTATACATATGTCAAAGAATGATGAATTGTATTTTCTGTATTATTTCATTTCAAGGTGTATTTCATTTCATATTTCATGAGGCTTTTCATTTTAAGGCACATTTAAGATTATTTTACACAGTATTTATTTATATTCACATTTCATTGTAATTTTTTTGTATTTATTGGAACATTCTATGACCACAAAACCAGTCATAAGGGTCCTTTTTTTTAAATTGAGATTTATACATCCTCTGAAAGCTGAATAAATAAGCTTTCCATTGATGTATGGTTTGTTAGGATAGGACATATAGGAGATACAACTATTTGAAAATCTGGAATCTGAGGGTGCAAAAAAATTAAAACATTGAGAAAATCGCCTTTAAAATTGTCCAAATGAAGTTCTTAGCAATGCATATTACTAATCAAAAATTCAGTTTTGATATATTTACAGTAGGAAATTTACAAAATATCTTCATGGAACATGATCTTTATACTTAGTGTACTAATGATTTTTGGCATAAAAGAAAAATCGATAATTTTGACCCATGCAGTGTATTTTTGACCATTGCTACAAAAATAGCATGCTTATGACTGATTTTGTGGTCCAGGGTCACATTTTTAATAATTTCATTACATATGTAATTTAGTCTGTTAAAATGCTCCATGATGCATTAGAGGTTTTACAGTGAATGTGTCTTGAATAGAAGTGTATTTTGTCTGCACTAACAGATTTATTTCCATTTGTTTTAAGTATAAAGTTTTAAGATAACAACAATCACTGTTTCTCAGATAAATGTATATTGTTTTATTTACTTTTTTTAACGAGGTATAAATAAAAAAAGACTCATTAAACATTTGTTAAAGGAATAGTTCACCCAAAAATGAAAAAAAAAAGTAGTTATCTTTTACTCACCATCATGTCATTCCAAACCTGTATAAGTTTCTTTCTTATATTGAACACAAAAGAAGATATTTTGAAGAATGCTGGTCATCAAACAGTTGTTGGTCACCATTGACTTCCATAGTAGGGCAAGAAACACCATGGCAGTAAAT